>NC_042965.1:31934254-32054254 GCF_901001165.1 Salmo trutta
AGAGAGAGAGAAGGGTATATGCGGAGGAGAGAGAGAGATGAGAGATGACGCGAGAGTAGACGAGAGAGGAGTGAGAGGAGAGGGAGGAGAGGTGCCGAGGAGAGAGAGGAGAGGAGCGATGACGAGCTGAGAGAGACGTGAGAGAGAAGGGTATATGAGAGAGACAGAGAGAGAGAGAGAGAGACAGAGAGAGAAGGGGGAGAGAGAGATGTAAGCCCAGGTTGAGTTTCCTGCTTCTGCTCTCTATAGTTCACCTACTGTGAGTAGCGAGTAACGGCTGTGTTTCAAATGGCATCCTATTCCCTATACTACCTTAATAAGGGCCCTAGGTCAAAAGTAGTGCACTATATAGGAAATAGGGTGCTTTTTGGGATGCTACCCGTGTCCGAGTTTAACTGTTTTCCCCGAGCCAAAACCATGTCATAAAGGTGACGTGATTAAAGAACACACTCAAAAGAAGAACATTTCTGGGTAATTCTAGATGGCAAGGGAAAAGGAGTGGGAGGATTGTATCTGTACAGACATGGAAAAACATAAACTTTCTCCTTCTTTCCACTGTCATTATGATGGGACAAAATGTTTTACTTCATGTTGGCACCAAATGTTTAGTGACAATAACTCTAATTTGCATTGGATACAATGGGCTTGGGAGTTTTGGTTTCAACATGGTGCTTGTTACAATTTGAAATGTCAAGCTCAGTTTAGTCCATTTACCAAATTACTCTGTATACTGTAGAATATAGCTCTGGATGATACGAGAGAAGAACAGCGTTAGGTAATTATATAGGGCGAGGGGAAAAGAGTGGGCTGATTTTTACAGTGTGGACATAAGAACAATCCCCTTCATCCTTTTTGTCTTCTTTCCTACCAGGTGATGCCTTATCTACTCAGGTGATGCCTTATCTATTCAGGTGATCCCTTATCTATTCAGGTGATCCCTTATCTATTCAGGTGATGCCTTATCTACTCAGGTGATGCCTTATCTACTCAGGTGATGCCTTATCTATTCAGGTGATCCCTTATCTATTCAGGTGATCCCTTATCTATTCAGGTGATCCCTTATCTACTCAGGTGATGCCTTATCTACTCAGGTGATCCCTTATCTATTCAGGTGATCCCTTATCTATTCAGGTGATCCCTTATCTATTCAGGTGATGCCTTATCTATTCAGGTGATCCTTTATCTATTCAGGTGATCCCTTATCTATTCAGGTGATCCCTTATCTATTCAGGTGATCCCTTATCTATTCAGGTGATCCTTTATCTATTCAGGTGAACCCTTATCTATTCAGGTGATCCCTTATCTATTCAGGTGATCCCTTATCTATTCAGGTGATCCCTTATCTATTCAGGTGATCCCTTATCTATTCAGGTGATCCCTTATCTATTCAGGTGATCCCTTATCTATTCAGGTGATCCCTTATCTTTTCAGGTGATGCCTTCAACATTCAGGGGAACATTTTGTATCAGCAAATGGCGCTGAGCAGTGAGTAAAATAACCATCATATTTCAAATGACTGGGAAGGCACATTATCTTATGCCGATTCCAAATTCTTCAACTTGTGTTCGATCTTGTGCATCACCTGCACCATACAGATTACAAAACTCAGGTGAAATATGATTCCCCTTATAATGCATAGCTTTGAAGAAAAGTTAAAAATTAAATTGTGCTCCAGATTGAAATTAGTTTACGGAGCTGTGCTTTTTTGTGTGAAGAAAATGTCAATGTCATGCTCAAACTCTCAAAGCCTTGTCCCAAGACATCAGTAATCAAACACTGTCTGATGATGCTGTCTAGTAACCTGCTTTATTTCATCTCTCCTCTATCTGGTCTGTATAGTACAGTATACCTGCTGTGTTCTGGCCCAGATTAGTCCTCGAAGTATGTAGCGAATCCCTCACCAATCTGCAGGTTGCCATAGCAACAATCATAATAATAAGGTGGCGAAGCCCTCACTGATCCACTCCTCAGTCCAGGGCCCCGATGACCAGGCCAAACCACTCCTCAATCCAGGGCCCCGATGACCAGACCAAACCACTCCTCAGTCCAGTCAAGGGCCCCGATGACCAGACCAAACCTCTCCTCAGTCCAGGGCCCCGATGACCAGACCAAACCACTCCTCAGTCCAGTCCAGGGCCCCGATGACCAGACCAAACCACTCCTCAGTCCAGTCCAGGGCCCGGGTGACCAGACCAAACCACTCCTCAGTCCAGTCCAGGGCCCCGATGACCAGACCAAACCTCTCCTCAGTCCAGGGCCCCGATGACCAGACCAAACCCCTCCTCAGTCCAGTCCAGGGCCCCGATGACCAGACCAAACCACTCAGTCCAGTCCAGGGCCCCGATGACCAGGCCAAACCACTCAGTCCAGTCCAGGGCCCCGATGACCAGGCCAAACCACTCCTCAGTCCAGGGCCCCGATGACCAGACCAAACCACTCAGTCCAGTCCAGGGCCCCGATGACCAGACCAAACCCCTCCTCAGTCCAGTCCAGGGCCCCGATGACCAGACCAAACCACTCAGTCCAGTCCAGGGCCCCGATGACCAGACCAAACCACTCAGTCCAGTCCAGGGCCCCGATGACCAGGCCAAACCACTCCTCAGTCCAGGGCCCCGATGACCAGGCCAAACCACTCCTCAGTCCAGGGCCCCGATGACCAGACCAAACCACTCCTCAGTCCAGTCCAGGGCCCCGATGACCAGGCCAAACCACTTCTCAGTCCAGTCCAGGGCCCCGATGACCAGGCCAAACCTCTCCTCAGTCCAGGGCCCTGATGACCAGACCAAACCACTCCTCAGTCCAGGGCCCTGATGACCAGGCCAAACCACTCCTCAGTCCAGGGCCCCGATGACCAGGCCAAACCACTCCTCAGTCCAGTCCAGGGCCCCGATGACCAGGCCAAACCTCACCTCAGTCCAGGGCCCCGATGACCAGACCAAACCACTCCTCAGTCCAGGGCCCCGATGACCAGGCCAAACCACTCCTCAGTCCAGGGCCCCGATGACCAGACCAAACCACTCCTCAGTCCAGTCCCGGGCCCTGATAGCCAGACCAAACCACAAGTCGGACACCTCATGACATAGACTAGATGGACACAGAGACAGGTCCAGCTCTCCTCTTCCTTCTCCCTCTCTGGGACAGGATTATGATGTGGGGGCTTAGGGGATGAGGATAGGGGAAGACAGTCAGAATGAATATACATTAACATACATGGGCAAACAGGAAAACACACATTTAAATGTAGTCATAAGCAACAACATATACTATATATAAAAAGAATGCTTGAAAATTACTAACGCATGCATGCATAGACAGACAGATAAATGCTTTTTGGAAGCATGTGCACACACACACACACACACACACACACACAGCTCCACAATCCTAGAGAGAGAGGTCAAAGATTGGTAGGGACGAACCCAACCTATAATTACAGAGGAGGAGGACATAGCCCTAACAACGTGGCGCCATAACGACTATGTGTGTGTTTGTGTGTATGTGTGCGTGCATGTGTTTATGAATGTGTGTGAGTCAGTGGAGGCTGCTGAGGGGAATGGCTGGAATCAAGCTAATGGAATGGTATCAAACACATGGAATCCATGTATTTGATACCATTCCACTTATTCCACTCCAGCCATTACCACGAGCCTGTCCTCCCCAATTAAGGTGCCAGCAACATCCTGTGGTGTGTGTGTGTGTGTGGGGGGGGGGGTCAAACTATGCTTGGTCAAACCATGCTACGTGGATCACAACTCTACCACTCTGCATTGCCTAGGTTCAGGTTTCACATTCTCTACCTTTTATTGACTGCATAAACTAAAAATATCTCTAACCCAGGTTCATTTCTGTAATTGTGAATGTGTTCTCAGTCAACTGAACTAATAAAATAAAGCTTAGTAAATAAACAAAACTTTAGATCCAAATGTTTTTCATTTGGTTTTACAGTCATTTGGAAGCAGTTAGAGCCAGTTAGAGCCAGTTAGAGCCAGTTAGAGCCAGTTAGAGCCATTCTCAGGTCCCCAAGAGAATAATGTCTATTTTAGGCTCAGGGTTAGGTATAGGGTTAGGGATACAATTAGGGTTGGGGTTAGAATAAGGGTTAGGGTTAGGGGTTAAGTATAGGGTTAGGGTAAGGGGTTAGGGAAAATAGGATTATGATGGAAATACATTTGAGTTTCCAACAAGGATAGTAAAACATATGCTGTGTGTGTGTGTGTGTGTGTGTGTGTGTGTGTGTGTGTGTGTGTGTGTGTGTGTGTGTGTGTGTGTGTGTGTGTGTGTCTGTGTATTGAACACACTCTACTGTACACTCTTATCCGAACTTGACTATATTTATGCAGGTGATATGGGATGCAGAAATTCTTGTTCTACCAGATGAAAATACCTTAAACAACCCTTTAGGAATAGACAGCTCTGTGTACACACTGCTCAGCAAACTGGATTCGGCCTCATCAACACTCTCCACCAATTAGAACCTGCTATCTAAGCTCTGAGCCAATCAGAGTTGGGGAAAGGGGAGAAGAACTAACACTGGTTTCTATGAAGGCCACTCCCCTGCATTCCAGCGTAACGCTTAACAAATGTGAGACAAGGTTAGTAAATAGTCTAAGCTCTGATTTAGATGACGTCCTGCCCTTAAGTCTTGTGTGGTGTTCATGTTATTATTCACCCAATGTTAGCAGGTCTGGACCCACAACATTATTGAGTTTTTAAAACAAGTTAAAAAAATGTGTTCATTTAACTAGGCAAGCCAGTTAAGAACAAATTCATTTAACTAGGCAAGCCAGTTAAGAACAAATTCTTATTTACAATGACGGCCTGCCCAGGCCAAACCCGGACAATTAACACCATTATATTTGGCTGATAAAATAACCCACGTTAGGATAGTTGTCTTTTGAAAGTTTCTCTGGCCACAGGAGTTCACAGTGGCCGGCCGAAACAAACAGTAAATAACCTTGGTCATGAACTAGTGCTGCAGCACAGCTCACATTCACATATTGTTCTGTTATCTGACATATATACGTATTTACTGTTAGTCCTACCTTTCCCATATAAAAAACCACTGTACAAGGTTCCCCTTGTACGACATTTAGGTAGCAAGTAGTTTATAAGTTATTACTGTGTAAATTACCACATACATTGTAAATGTCCATCTGTATAAGCAAATGGAAAATAACAAGCATTACTTTGTGCATTTGGATAGAATTCATACAGGGTACACAAATGACATATTATGAACAATTCTGAAGTACAAAGCAGTGACGTGTCCAGGCCAAAATTATGCTTTTTCATTCAACTCCAAACAAAGTGAACCTATTCTTCAATTCACATCTCTCCACTTTTCTGGAATGAATCTATTCTTTATAAGTTACACAATCTGGAAGCTCTTCAGACTGAAATAGTAACAGACACACACACACAAGAGTTTTGACAGACATCATTTGACTCCTTTTGAAATGTGCGGTACAATTGGTCAAATATGCAGAATAGACTTTTCCTAACCCTTCCAGATCATTCTTCTTCTCTCCTTCTAGCCTACCCTGAGAGGCTGAGGCCGAGGCTGTGTGTCCACGAGAGGTAGCCTATTCTTCACACAGAGAAAAGCAGAAGAATGGGAGAGGGGTCAGAGGTGCAAATGAATGGGATTCTCTTTCCTTGCTCATATAACAGCAGCCGACAGTGTGCATTCCATTCAGACATTCTATGACTCTATAAACTTCCACTGTTCACCACTGTTCACTCCTGTTCACCACTATTCTCCACTATTCTCCACTGTTCACCACTGTTCCCCACTGTTCACTCCTGTTCACCACTATTCTCCACTGTTCTCCACTGTTCACTCCTGTTCACTCCTGTCCACCACTATTCTCCACTGTTCTCCACTGTTCTCCACTGTTCTCCACTGTTCACTCCTGTTCACTCCTGTTCACTCCTGTTCTCTACTGTTCTCCACTGTTCACTCCTGTTCACCACTGTTCTCCACTGTTCACCACTGTTCACTCCTGTTCACCACTATTCTCCACTGTTCACCACTGTTCACTCCTGTTCACCCCTGTTCTCCACTGTTCACTCCTGTTCATCACTGTTCTCCACTGTTCTACTCCTGTTCACCACTGTTCACCACTGTTCTCCACTGTTCACCACTGTTTACTCCTGTTCACCACTGTTCTCCACTGTTCTCCACTGTTCACTCCTGTTCACCACTATTCTCCACTGTTCACCACTGTTCACTCCTGTTCACCACTATTCTCCACTGTTCACTCCTGTTCTCCACTGTTCTCCACTGTTCACCACTGTTCACCACTGTTCACTCCTGTTCACCCCTGTTCTCCACTGTTCTCCACTGTTCATCACTGTTCAACCTTGTTCTCCACTGTTCACCACTGTTCACTCCTGTTCACCACTATTCTCCACTGTTCTCCACTGTTCACTCCTGTTCACCACTATTCTCCACTGTTCTCCACTGTTCAACTCTGTTCACCACTGTTCACCACTGTTCACTCCTGTTCATCACTGTTCTCCACTGTTCTCCACTGTTCACTCCTGTTCACCACTGTTCTCCACTGTTCACCACTGTTCTCCACTGTTCGACTCTGTTCACCGCTGATCTCCACTGTTCCCACTGTTCACTTCTGTTCATCACTGTTCACCACTGTTCTCCACTGTTCACTTCTGTTCAACCTTGTTCTCCACTGTTCTCCACTGTTCACTTCTGTTCATCACTGTTCACCACTGTTCTCCATTGTTCACTTCTGTTCATCACTGTTCAACCCTGTTCACCACTGTTCTCCACTGTATAGTCCTGTTCATCACTGTTCACCACCTGCCGTGTTGGGAACAAAAACACCAGTACAGATTACATCAGTAGTTCCTGGACCCACCTAAATGTTTCATGACCCAGTTATAAGCTGCGACCGACCATTTTGCAAAAAGATGGATGACATCAATCTAGCCCACCTAGAATCAGCATTCTATTTCTGTGCTATGGTTAGGACTATCAACAAAACACCAAATGATCGAATTCCTTGTGAAAGAATGATGTTGCATCCCTCCAATAGAGTTCCAGACACATTTAGAATCTATGCCAAGGCGCATTGAAGCTTTTCTGGTGGCTCGTGGTGGCCCATAGCCCTATTAAGACACTTTATGCTGGTGTTTCCTTTATTTTGGACGTACCTGTATATTTATTCAAAGCAGGTGCTTCCACACAGATAAAAGGTCTAAATTAATCTGTGCATTAGTAGTATTTCCTCCATTCCTTTACAGTAGGGAATTAGTAAAGGCGTTGTTGGTTTCCAGGTTACCACCTCATTGCTTTTACCAATCTAACCATGTCAAAATCAGATTGGTGGGTAAAAGAAGGAATGCACAGTAGCACTGTCATTCCATCTCATCATTGCTTTCAAAGGTTGACAATTATCAATTGCCAGTGATTAAGCACTGAATATGTACATTCTTAGAAATAAAGGTGCTATCTAGAACCTAAAAGGGTTCTTCGGTTGTCCCCATAAGAGAACCCTTTGAAAAAACATTTTTGCTTCCAGGTAGGACCCTTTTGAACCCAAAGGAGTTCTACCTGGAACCAAAAAGGGTTTTACCTGGAACCAAAAAGGGTCCTCCGTTAATTTTCAAATGGATTTATTTGAATAGATTAGGTACAGATACCAGTAAGCAGTTGAAACAGTTATTCAGTACAATGCATTGTAGTTTAAGACAAGTCTCAAAGTTATTTGTGATACAATTTTCTGATTTCTCATGGCCACCTATGACTGGTTCTTGGTCCCCTCTTGGCCACCCCATAAAAATTTTGAAAATAATAGAATTGGCCATGTGAATCTACACTCGGTTATGTTTTAGCGTTCTCAAAAATATTACTAATTCAACAACTGGCAGTGTTTTCCCCTTGGTGGCAGGCTAGTAGCTGCAGGTAGGTAGAAAGGGAAGCAGAACAGAAGCTGCTAAGATTAGCTTTATGAGTGTGTGTGTGCATGTGTGTATGCGGTGGCACGCAAAAACAGCAATTTTCACACTCCGTGACACACATACAGTGGTTCTTCCATTAAAGGTTTTGAACTTATGCCGCGACCGTTTGTGGTAGATGGTGGCAGATTGTGGTAAACTGCATCATTCTGGCAACAATGGCTGACACTTAAAAAACATGCCATAGAATTCTGCGGCACCCCGCACGCTGTGCTGCAGTACGCCACAACGTTTAAAGGAAGAACCACTGTACACATACACACACACACAAACACACTGGCTAATACACACACTGACTGTCTGTTATTGACTGCTAGGACATGTTACTTACTAACTCAAAGTGACCTGCATGGTATTTGAAATTCAATCTAATTTGATGCTCTAGTCTAGTTTGATGCTCTAATCTAGTTTAATGCTCTAGTCTAGTTTGATATTTTAAACTAGTTTAATGCTCTGGTCTAGTTTGATGCAATAGGCTAGTTTAATGCTCTAGTCCAGTTAAATGATCTAATCTAGTTTGATGCTCTAGTCTAGTTTGATGCTCCAGTCTAGTTTGACCCTCTAATCTAGTTTGATGCTCCAGTCTAGTTTGATGCTCTAACACTAGTTTGATGCTCCAGTCTAGTTTGATGCTCTAACTCTAGTGTGATGCTCCAGTCTAGTTTGATGCGCTAATCTAGTTTGATGCTTGAGTCTTGTTTGATGCTCTATCTCTAATTTAATGCTCTAACCTAGTTTGATGCTCCAGTCTAGTTTGATGCTCTAACTCTAGTTTGAAGTTCTAGTTTAGTTTGATACTCTAACTCTAGGTTGATGCTCCAGTCTAGTTTGATGCTCCAACTCTAGTTGGATGCTCTAATCTAGTTTTATGTTCTAGTCTAGTTTGATGCTCTAACTCTAGTTTGAAGTTCTAGTCTAGTTTGATGCTCTAACTCTAGGTTGATGCTCCAGTCTAGTTTGATGCTCTAACTTTAGTTGGATGCTCTAATCTAGTTTTATGTTCTAGTCTAGTTTGATGCTCTAACTCTAGTTTGATGCTCTAACTCTAGTTTGATACTCCAGTCTAGTTTGATGCTCTAGGCTAGTTGAATGCTCTAGTCTGGTTTGATGCTTTAATCTAGTTTGATGCTCTAGTCTGGTTTGATGATGCACTATATCTGTAGCATCGGGACATTTCTATAAACTGTAACTTTTTGCCACAGAGTGACATTTCCTTTATCCCTCTATCATCCATAATTCATTCCTCCATCCTGACCAGAGGCCATTTGTTCCTCAGCAGCAGGACGGCTGGATGCATTATGCAGCAGGTCCTATCATGGTCTTGTAATGACATCCCACCGCCACCCACTTAGAGAGAGAGAGAAAGAGAGAGAGAGAGAGAGAGAGAGGAGGGGGAGGATGAGAGTGTGTGTGTGTGTCTGACTGACACTCTGACTGTCCCAGGAGGCAGTTTGACTTCCTCTCTCTCCTCCCTGAGGAGCATGCACACGCACGTACACACCCGCCAGAGCAACCTCTTAGGTCCTACGTCTCAATAAGCCAGAACTCAGACAGCAGAGCAGCACTCACTAATGCCGGCTTGCGGGAAGCGTTGTCTGTTGTTTTTTCTCCCTGCACTGACCCTGTGGGCTTACTTTAGACACAGGGTCCTATTTCGTCAAACTTCTACCGTCTTACTTCAAATGTCTGGCATTCCAGCCTGACTGAGGATCAGTTGTGTGGTGCTGTGCTATGCTCTGTTCCCAGGCTGCCAATCCATGTTGGGCCACATCGCATGCACCAGGGCAGGGCCGGGCACCGGCACCCAGCACCCGCATCACACCCTGAAAATACAAAATACATATCACTGGAGATATCAGGGGCCATTACCAGTGAGGAAACAGTCATAGTCACACATGCACACAGACCCACGGTAGCACACACACACACAGCTGGTTCTAACTGAGTAGGTATGTATGCGTGCTGCTGATGTCCAGAGCAGAACAGAGCAGACCGATTGGATCCATATGGACTACAGTAGGAACACACACACACAGTAGAGAACAGTAGAGACACCACTCAGAATTTGTTTGTTATGCATACATTGTGCCCCCCTTTCTCTGCCTGTTAACTTGATAGCTCCACTTTAGCAGTTCAGAGGCTTTCTGCCTGTCAACAAACTGTACAGAGTAATCACACACACTCACGCTCACACACAGAGTCCAGGCTGGGCTAGGTTCTGAAGCGATAGCAGATGTTTCTTCTATCGGCTGTGCTGACGGTATGCAAGGGTTTGTAGAGTCCAGGCATGTCCTCAAAGGTTAGGCCTATGACCATGATGTCATGGCTGAGGAATGTCTATTTAGTAGCGTGTCAGAGATGTTGGAGTAATCAGACAGAGGAATCTCCTCTCCCACTTCCAGTTGATCAAAATACAGGAAACACCATCCTCAAAAGGGCCGTGATTTCCATAGGTGTTAGAGAGAACACACACCCGTTACCTGACCAGGAAAAACTCCAGGCCCTAATTGAGTTTTTCCTGGTAAGGTCATGTGGTCAGAAAAACCCAAGGATGTTTTTCAATGCTATTCAAAAATCCAACTCTGGTGCCTTGTTGTGAAGGGGCAATTAGTTCCACATTACAGAGAATGAAAGGAGTCATTTGGCTGTAGGGGACAGTGTTATTATGTAACACATAGAGAGGAGATGTTCAAGTAGAGGCTGTCTGTCAGGGCTGAATAAGATGTGTTGCAAGGAAATCCATGTGACAATGATCCTAGCAGTATATACAGGAGTCAGAAAGAAAGACAGAGACAAATAATTTGTTATGACTATAGGTTTCAATCAACCAGTCAGACTGTCAATAAAAGTCACCCTTAAAACTTGGGCGTTCTCAACCCTTTCACATTCTGAACAGGCAGCAGTAAATCACATACAGAAGTATAAAATCAAATTTTATTTGTCACATGTGCCGAATACAACCTTACTGTGAAATGCTTACTTATAAGCCCTTAATCAACAATGCAGCTCAAGAAAAAGAGTGAAGAAAATATTTACTAAATAAAATAAAAAGTAGCACAATAAAATAACAATAACGAGGCTATATTCAGGGGTGCCAGTACTGAGTCAATGTGCGAGGGTACAGGTTAGTCCAGGTAATTTGTACATGTACAGTACCGTTCAGCAGTTTGGGGTCACTTAGAAACATCCTTGTTTTCTATGAAAACATACATGAAATGAGTTGCAAAATGAATAGGAAATATAGTCAAGACGTTGACAAGCTTATAAATAATGATTTTTAATTTAAATAATAATTGTGTCCTTCAAACTTTGCTTTTGTCAAAGAATCCTCCATTTGCAGCAATTACAGCCTTGCAAACCTTTGGCATTCTAGTTATCAATTTGTTGAGGCAATTTAAGAGATTTCACCCCATGCTTCCAGAAGCACCTCCCACAAGTTGGATTGGCTTGATGGACACTTCTTACGTACCATACGGTCAAGCTGCTACCACAACAGCTCAATAGGGTTGAGATCCAGTGACAGTGCTGGCTACTCCATTATAGACAGAATACCAGCTGACTGCTCCTTCCCTAAATAGTTCTTGCATAGTTTGGAGCTGTGCTTTGGGTCATTGTCCTGTTGTAGGAGGAAATTGGCTTCAATTAAGCACCGTCCACACAGTATGGCATTGTGTTGCAAAATGAGGTGATAGCCTTCCTTCTTCAAGATCCCTTTTACCCTGTACAAATCTCCCACTTTACCACCACCAAAGCGCCACAGACCATCTCATTGCCTCCACCGTGCTTGACAAATGGCGTCAAGCACTCCTCCACCATCTTTTCATTTTTTCTGCGTCTCACGAATGTTCTTCTTTGTGATCCAAACACCTTAAACTTAGATTTGTCTGTCCATAACACTTTTTTCCAATCTTCCTCTGTCCAGTTTGTGTTATTTTGCTCATCTTAATCTTTTCTTTTTATTGGCCAGTCTGAGATATGGTTTTGTATTAGCAACTCTACATAGAGGGCCAGCATCCCGGAGTCGCCTCTTCACTGTTGAAGTTGAGACTGGTGTTTTGTGGGTACTATTTAATGAAGCTGCCAGTTGAGGACTTGTGAGGTGTCTGTTTCTCAAACTAGACACTCTAATGTACTTGTCCTCGTGCTCAGTTGTGCACCGGGGCCTCCCACTCCTCTTTCTATTCTGGTTCGAGACAGTTTGCGCTGTTCTGTGAAGGGAGTAGTACACAGCGTTGTACGAGATCTTCAGTTTCTTGGCAATTTCTCGCATGGAATAGCCTTCATTTCTCAGAACAACAATAGACTGATGAGTTTCAGAAGAAAGTTCTTTGTTTCTGGCCATTTTGAGCCTGTAATCGAACCCACAAATGCTAATACTCCAGATATTCAACTAGTCTTAAGAAGGCCAGTTTTATTGCTTTTTTGATCAGGACGACAGTTTTCAGCTGTGCTAACATAATTGCAAAAGGGTTTTCTAATGATCAATTAGCCTTTTAAAATGATAAACTTGGATTAGCTAACACAACGTGCCATTGAAACACAGGAGTGATGGTTGCTGATAATGGGCCTCTGTACGCCTATTTAGATATTCCATTAAAAATCTGCCTTTTCCAGCTACAATAGTCATTTACAACATTAACAATGTCTACACTGTATTTCAGATCAATTTTATGTTATTTTAATGGACAAAAAACAAGGACATTTCTAAGTGACCCCAAACTCTTGAACGGTAGTGTAGGTAGGGGTAAAGTGACTATGCATTTATAATAAACAGCGAGTAGCAGCAGTGTCAAAACAAAGGGAGTATCAAAGTTCCTCTAACTATGTGTAGATGTATTGTAATAATGCACGTATATACAGACAGAACAGCCTAAATCTGAGGTTTGACAACCTGTTCAGTATAAAACTGAAAACATTGTTTCCTCACTCAGGCTCACGCAAAGCCAGACCTGTCAAGACAATTTGTACAATTTGTGCTGGGTTTGAAATGTCTCATTTTGGTCAGATCAGCATCAGAGATCCCTCCGACGTTAAGACGTCTGGCTGTACCTAGACTAATGAAATGACCCACAATACTCAGCCTCAAAGAGCCTAACATAATAATGTCATAAAAAAGATACCACATAAACATCGTCCTGCCTCACCACACAATGGGCCCATCCATCACCTAATGAAATGGATGCAGTGGACTCATCCATTAGTCAGTGGAATGGGTGTGCAGCGACATGCCTGTCTTACCAAGGCTGTTAATCCAGAGTTATGGTACAGTGTGCCAGTGTTACTGTTAAACACAGGGCAGGATGGCAGCTGCTGCCAGCTACTTTATATTAGACAACAGGTTGAAAAGGCAACACAACATCACTCTGATCAGATACCACAGCATGACATAAATAGTGTAGATGATGTAAACCATGACAACAACAAATAACTCTACCCTGACCATCTCTCTGTTGCTGACCAGAGGGAACCTTAGTTAACTATTCATCAGAGAAAGAAGAAGCAGTTTTATTGATTTGGACTCTGTCACTATGTTACTGACCAAAAGCATACCGCCAACTAAACCTTGTTTCAGACCAAATAGCACATTTTCAGTGGACAGTAAAGCTTTATTAAGGAAATGCCCTGGTACTTTTGTATACTTTTAGCCAGTAGTTCCGAAAGTAGCACTTACGAGCCAAAAGTGGTCCCCGAAAATGTCATACTACGTCACATACACTAGCGTTCAAAAGTTTGGGGTTTGTAGCTGTATACAGCTGATTTTTAATGGAATATCTACATAGGTTTACAGAGGCCCATTATCAGCAACCATCACTCCTGTGTTCCAATGGCACATTGTGTTAGCTTATCCAAGTTTATAATTTTAAAAGGCTAATTGATCATTAGAAAACCCTTTTGCAATTATGTTAGCACAGCTGAAAACTGTTGTCCTGATTATAAAAGCAATAAAACTGTAAGGATCGATGCAGGAGATGAGAAGCAGGTACAGCGAGTGAAGGTTTAATAGCTGACGGACATGAAACGGAAAAGGAACAGCGTCTGGACCGGAACACATAACAACAATTAATGCGGACACAGGGAACACCACCGAGGAACAGACAGATATACAGAGGGTAATCAACAACGTGAAGGAGTCCAGATGAGTCCAATGAGCACTGCTGTGTGTAATGATGGTGACAGGTGCATGTAAAGAAGGGTAGCCTGACGCCCCTGAGTGCCAGGGAGGGGGAGGGGGAGCAGGCATGACAAAAACTGGCCTTCTTTAGACTAGTTGAGTGAAGATGCATCCCGGAGTCGCCTCTTCACTGTTGATGTTGAGACTGGTGTTTTGCAGGTACTATTTAATGAAGCTGCCAGTTAAGGACTTGTGAGATGTCTGTTTCTCAAACTAGACACTCTAATGTACTTGTCCTCATGTTCAGTTGTGCAGCTGGGCCTCCCACTCCTCTTTCTATTCTGGTTAGAGCCAGTTTGCGCTGTTCTGTGAAGGGAAGAGTACACAGCGTTGTACGAGATTTTCAGTTTCTTGGTAACTTCTCGCATGGAATAGCCTTCATTTCTCAGAACAACAATAGACTGACGAGTTTCAGAAGAAAGTTATTTGTTTCTAGCCTTTTTGAGCCTGTAATCGAACCCACAAAGGCTGATGCTCCAGATACTCAACTAGTCTAAAGAAGGCCAGTTTTATTGCTTCTTTAATCAGGACAACAGTTTTCAGCTGTGCTAACATAATTGCAAAAGGGTTTCCTAATGATCAATTAGCCTTTTAAAATTATAAACTTGGATTAGCTAACACAACGTGTCATTGAAACACAGGAGTGATGGTTGCTGATAATGGGTCTCTGTACGCCTATGTAGATATTCCATTAAAAATCAGCTGTTTCCAGTTACAATAGTCATTTACAACATTAACAATGTCTACACTGTATTTCTGATCAATTTGATGTTATTTTAATGGACAAAAAATTTGCTTTTCTTTCAAAAACAAAGATATTTCTAAGTGACCCCAAACTTTTGAACAGTAGTGTATGTGCAAATGTGTGCAGAACGTCATTGCTGTCTCTCTCACTCTGCTGTGTCCGCTGAGAAGTTTGGCCCGCCTTCTCTTCAGTAGGTCCTATGATTAAGTATAGTCTGGCCCAGGAGTGTGAAGGTGAACGGAAAGGCTGGAGCAACGAACCGCCCTTGCTGTCTCTGCCTTGCCGGTTCCCCTCTTTCCACTGGGATTCTCTGCCTCTAACCCTATTACAGGGGCTGAGTCACTGGCTTACTGGTGTTCTTCCATGCCGTCCATGGAAGGGGTGCGTCACTTGAGTGGGTTGAGTCACTGACGTGGTCTTCCTGTCTGGGTTGGCGCCCCCCCCTTGGGTTGTGCCATGGCGGAGATCTTTGTGGGCTATACTCGGCCTTGTCTTAGGACGGTAAGTTGGTGGTTGTAGACATCCCTCTAGTGGTGTGGGGGCTGTGCTTTGGCAAAGTGGGTGGGGTTATATCCTGCCTGTTTGGCCCTGTCCGGGGGTATCATCGGATGGGGCCACAGTGTCTTCTGATCCCTCCTGTCTCAGCCTCCAGTATTTATGCTGCAGTAGTTTATGTGTCGGGGGGCTAGGGTCAGTCTGTTACATCTGGAGTATTTCTCTTGTCTTATCGGGTGTCCTGTGTGAATTTAAATATGCTCTCTCTAATTCTCTCTTTCTCTCTTTCTTTCTTTCTCTCGGAGGACCTGAGCCCTAGGACCATGCCTCGGAACTACCTGGCATGATGACTCCTTGCTGTCCCCAGACCACCTGGCCATGCTGCTGCTCCAGTTTCAACTGTTCTGCCTGCGGCTACGGAACCCTGACCTGTTCACCGGACGTGCTTGTTGCACCCTCGAAAACTACTGTGATTATTATTATTTGACCATGCTGGTCATTTATGAACATTTTAACATCTTGACCATGTTCTGTTATAATATCCACCCGGCACAGCCAGAAGAGGACTGGCCACCCCTCATAGCCTGGTTCCTCTCTAGGTTTCTTCCTAGGTTTTTGGCCTTTCTAGGGAGTTTTTCCTAGGGAGTTTTTCCTAGCCACCGTGCTTCTTTCACATGCATTGCTTGCTGTTTGGGGTTTTAGGCTGGGTTTCTGTACAGCACTTTGAGATTTCAGCTGATGTACGAAGGGCTATATAAATAAATTTGATTTGATTTGATTGTAACCTCATTGGATAATGCTAGGCATCTTGCTAGATGTCACTCAAATGACGAGGGGCTGAAGCTCATTGGCTAGAACTCTAATTGCTAGGGGGCTGGCCCTTTCGCTTTTAAACTAGGGGTTTTGTGGCTAATTGAGGTAAGACAGTAGTTCTGTTCATAGATTATGCATGTATGAACTTCACATTGACACATCCGGCCCAAAGCGAGAGGTTAAAAAAGACTTAGTAGTCGCCAAAGTTCCAGAGCATGTCTTTAATGATCATGTGTAGTGGGAGCAGCATTACACTTTCTTTCTTCGACACCATTTTTTTGTTAAGTGTTTAAAACACTCCCCTTTCAATTGTTCAGTGTTTCCACATCTTTTTCACCTCTGCTATGACTTATTTTGCGTGTGGCTCTCTGTATGTTGTGGCAGTATAAGGGTTAAAAGCAGACCCATGCTGAGCACCTTATGGGGACAGACGGTAACCTGTACAACAGATAGAGAGCCCCAGATGACCAGGGGAGGAATGTTCTAGTAATAACAAGTCACTTTCTAAATTGGACCATGCTATCTTCATTAAACAACAAGGAATACCTTTGAAGTGGATAAAGGGTGGAATTTAACTGTATGAAGAGAGAGACGGAGGACAAAAAGTGTAATAAAGCCTCCGGAAAAATAAATCTAGTCTTTTAGCAATTACTAAAGTGTGTGTATAGACATTCCTGCCTTTCTCCCCAGGTGCAGGCATGCAGAGCCTTCCTCCAATGGGCCGGCTCTATTGTGTGCATGCAGGAGAGAGAGGTAACCTTAAGACGTGGAGAAAGAGCCAGCTCATCTTTGACTATTTGATTAACAGCTATCGTTGATGCCAAAGTCCCTGTGTCTGAAAGAGTCGATCTCTGTCACACACTTCTAGAGTTACCCGCCACATCACTCTGGAGAGGGGAGAAGAAAAGTGAGAGATCTCTCTTTCTTTCCGTTCTCTATCTTTAAATCTTCTACTTTTGGCATCTCAGGGTCAGGCCACATTCCAAACCCCTCACATCTGTGTCCCACACTGTGACCACATCACAGAGGATTCCCCTCTGTCTCCCCCTCCTCAGTCCTCTATCTCTCCCCTTTCATCCCTGTGACATCTCCTTGTGTTCCCCCTTTCTCTCCCCCATCCCTCTCCCTTCTCTCTTCCCCTATGCTATGCCTGCCTCTCAACCTCTCTCATGGTCAATCTGACATCTCACTGCACCAACCAGTCCTGTCAGCTCTGGTCACATGTCCTTGAATGTGGCCTTGAACATCATATCACTGATGCTATAGATGGGTGCTATGGGGAGTCCTAGGTCCCATCAACTGAAATGAGGACACCATGACATTGTTATATTGTCAGACTATTATTTTTCCGCCGAACTCTTTTGATATAGGAGAATGCAGGATGGGGAAGACTCATTTATTGGGATGGCTTGTGTACTGGAGGCAGCTCTCCAGGGTAGTCTAGCTGGCATAGCCACAATCTGATTTTAAAACTGAACCAAACCTTAACCACACTGCTAACCTTATACCTAACCCTATCCTTAAATCAAGACAAAAAAGCTCATTTTTATTTCCATACATTTTTATATATATGACTTCTGAGCCGGCCCATCTAGTGGAAATCGCTCAGCTCTGCCTCCAGGACAAGATTCATGACAATAAACGTCAACCTGCTGGGAGAACAGTGAAGGGGAAAGGGAGAGGGGGACACCTAGTCAGTTGTACAACTGAATGCATTCAACTGAAATGTGTCTTCCGCATTTAACCCAACCCCTCTGAATCAGAGAGGTGCAGGGGGCTGCCTTAATCGACATCCACATCTTTGGCGCCCGGGGAACAGTGGGTTAACTGCCTTGCTCAGGGGCAGAACGACAGTGGTATTCTTCTCTGTGTTTCCACCCAGGTGGTTGTATGTTTGGACAGAAAGAGAGTCTGTTATCAGCTGGGAAGACTTTAACTAACACCACTCCTCCAACAAACTCCCCATCTACATTTAACAACACAGAGTACACATTGTTTTATTAACCTAACAATTCCATGGATTCTGAAATTGCACTTTCGAGGGCTGTATTTTGAAACTCCTGGATACTGGTTTGCTTGAATAGAGGCCTGGGCCCGTATCTATAAAGCAGCGTTTCCCAAACTTGGTCCTTAGAACCCCAAGGGGAGCATGTTTTGGTTTTTGCCTTAACACTACACAGCTGATTCTAATTATCAAACGTTGATGATTAGTTGATTATTTCAATCAGCTGTGTAATCCTAGGGCAAAAAACAAAACATGCACCCCTTGGGGTCCCGAGGAACGAGTTTGGGAAACCCTGCCATAAAGGCTCTCAGAGAAAGTGTTGATCTAGGGTCAGGTCCCCCTTGTCCATATTATTACCTAAAAGGCAAAGCTGATTCTAGATGAGCACTTCTATTTTCAGGGGCTTTATTAATACAGGCCCTGTCCTCTGTACTCTCAGAGAGGGTTACGTGAGTTGAGCGGAGCCTAACCCCAGTCTGTGAGTGACAGATCAGTTAGTGAACTAAACTGCTTCAGGACAGAAGCTAAACCCTGCAGGGGCAGACACACATGCACGCACGCACGCACACAACCACACACTCTTCCTCCCTTCACTTCCTCCCTACGGGTACCTCAGCCACCCTTACTTCCTACAACCCATAAACTATGAAGTGGTCTGAAGTCAGGCTGAAAATCTTTCTCTACGACCACTCACAAAGGTCAGGAAGTTTGGTATCTGTACGTAACTCAGGCCTAGTACGAGTGACAGGTATATTACAACCTAGTTCAGCCATATGAGGAGTGGAACTGGCATTTTAACAACCTGGTAATTCTTTACATATTTATTCAGTCATTCCTGTTGCCCGGGTGTCGTCTCTACTGTAGTTCTCCCTATATCACTGTTTCCCTCCCAGCTAGGTTAACCTCCTCATTTCCCCACTACATTCACACTGAGGCTGAGGCGGCCCCAGCTAGGTTAACCTCCTCATTTCCCCACTACATTCACACTGAGGCTGAGGCGGCCCCAGCTAGGTTAACCTCCTCATTTCCCCACTGCTTAAGATACACTCACATTGAGGCTGGAGAGGCAATATCAGATAAAAATCTCTGAATCTAAAATAATACATCGGGATAAAAAAGTACCCAGCTAGCACATTTGGTTCTTTGGAAGTTGTGGGAATGTACGTTTTTGGTTTCCCATTGGTTTTGGAAATGAAGCCATAGGTTAAAAGTTCCTGGTAAAGTTTTTTTTTTTTTACATTTGAAAACAGAAGTGAAACTTTTGCCTGTTGTGGGAACTTACATTTTTAGGTTGCATGGAGGTTCTAAGAACATTTTACTATGGTTCCCTGAAAGTTTTCCAGGGAGGTTTTATTAACGTTGTGAGAAGAGAAATCATAGGTTATTTGAAGGTAATTAAATAATGTTCTGATAACATTTCCATAACACTTCTAGCTTAGGTAACTGTTCTGAACTCCAAGCACAGATAGGACACATATCAATTAATTTGCTTAGGCATTAATCATGTAAACACATTTATTTTTTTATTGTGGCACACCATCAGTGACACTTGAACCTATGCTCTTCTGTTCTCAGTACATTGAATTAGGCCACTGTGCCACCAGGACGGTGCTAGAACACCATGTTTTTTTTTTACTCATTCAAAGCTGTTCATTTTAGTCTATTCCAACAGAGCCCATTTTTAAGGAAACAGACGCTCATTAATTTCAGGTGTAGTCAATTAATGGGTGTGGCCAACACACCTGAACACAGTTAACAAGATAGAAAATAGAGAGTTCTGTTGATGCTCAGAATGGACTGCATATGTTTTTTAATAACGTTCTCTGAATGTTAGTAACGTTTTCTTGTGTTTTTTCTGAAAAGTTTTCTTAACGTTCTCAGAACAATTTGAGAACATGACTTTAAATAGAACCATGAGGAAAGCTGTAGGAAACGTGCTGGATTACTGAAATTCCCACAGAAGGACGTTGTTCCTTAACGTTCTTGGAACTATTTGAGAACATTCCCAATATCAAACCAGTTGGAGAATGTTCCTAGACCATTACCAAAATGTATATTAAATGTCACCATGTTTGAACTTTTAGGAAGCATTCTGTTAAAGTAATGAAATACCAAGAAAATGCATTTTTTTTGTCAAGTTCCTTAAATGTGCTAAGAATGTTCCAAAGCCAAGCAACTATCCTGTCCCATTCCCAGAAAGTTGTGGGAAGGTTGTATGCTATTTAACCTTAGGACAACCACACTCTTACCAAGTTCTAAGAAAAACACAGTATTGTTCTCAGAACACTATGTGCTAGCTGAACAGTGTCATATTATCAGACTATTTTTTTCTCTTTTACTATTTTTATATAGGAGAACAGTGGTATTTTCCCCTGTGTTTCTACCCAGAGAGTTGTGTGTTTGGACAGAAAGAGAGTCTGTTATCAGCTGGGAAGACTTAGCTAACACAACTCCTCCAACAAACTTTCCATCCACCTCTAGCAACACAGAGTGCACATTGTTTTATTGTCTGAACAATTCCAAACATGGATTCTAAAACTGAACTATTGAGGATTGTTTTTTGATTCGAACTCCAGAATCTTCTGGATACCAGTTTGCTTGAAGATAAGCCTGAGCCCGTATCCATAAAGGGTCTCAGAGTAGGAGTGCTGATCTAGGGTGCTGATCTAAGTCCCCCCTGTCCATATTATTATGATCTAAAAGGCTAAACTGATTCTAGATCAGCACTTCTATTTCAGATGCTTTATTAATACAGGCCTAATCCCAGTCTGTGAGTGACAGGTCAGTTAGTGAACTAAACTGCTTCAGGACAGAAGCTAAACGCTGCAGGGGCAGACACACATGCACGCACGCACGCACACAACCACACACTCTTCCTCCCTTCACTTCCTCCCTACGGGTACCAATGGCCACCCTTGCTTCCTGCAACGCATAAACAAACTATGAAGTGGCCTGAAGTCAGGCTGAAAATCTTTCTCTACGACCACTCACAAAGGTCAGGAAGTTTGGTATCTGTACGTAACTCAGGCCTAGTACGAGTGACAGGTATATTACAACCTAGTTCAGCCATATGAGGAGTGAAACTGGCATTTTAACAACCTGGTAATTCTTTACATATTTATTCAGTCATTCCTGTTGCCCGGGTGTCGTCTCTACTGTAGTTCTCCCTATATCACTGTTTCCCTCCTAGCTAGGTTAACCTCCTCATTTCCCCACTACATTCACACTGAGGCTGAGGCGGCAATATCAGGTCAAACTCTCTGAATAGAAAAGAATGCATCTAGAGAACAAAGTAATTGCTTGTGAAATAAGCCGTTTGTTGTGTGCTATTTCAATGCTATTCTGCTTGGAATAACAGTTGTAATTGAGGGAGTTGGCAGGGGCTCTGTGTGAGCTGACGTGCTGAGGGAGAGGGGGAGAGAGAGAGAAAGCGAGATGACGTGCTGTGAGCGAGTGTATCAGTACCAGCCATCTAGGATTGAAGGGAAGAGGGATTCTGACTCCATTGAAAGCAACCAGCAACAACAAACAAAAGATAAGCAATTTAATGAATCCTCCTCCATTCAATTGGATTCAAAAAGACAAATCATATTCAGACTGCTGAGCTTGATGGTCTGTTTAGGGCAGGAAGGTGGTCTGTTTCACAGTGAGATAGCATCTTGATATATCAGGTAAACCAGTAGCAAACAATGTGCTCATTCCAAAGTTCTTCTTCTTCTAAAGAATAGAATGCAATTTATGTTGTCCATCAAAAATGAATAGGACAGCACACACCAAATAATTGATTTCAAAGATGAATTATGCTATTCAATGGGATGCTAAATCTCTGAAATCTATTAGATCTGTTCAAATAAATCATACAATATCTGCGATATCATCCAACACTGAGCATGTAACCAGACTATTGTTTTAAAACTGTGCGTCATCCAGATGCACTATCAATACCCTCTCCACTACGTGGGGTACAACAAACCATCCAGATACACAGTCAATACCCTCTCCACTACGTGGGGTACAACAAACCATCCAGATGCACTATCAATACCCTCTCCACTATGTGGGGTACAACAAACCATCCAGATGCACAGTCAATACCCTCTCCACTACGTGGGGTACAACAAACCATCCAGATGCACTATCAATACCCTCTACACTATGTGGGGTATAACAAACCATGCAGATGCACAGTCAATACCCTCTCCACTACGTTGGGTACAACAAACCAGTCCACAATAATACCCTATAATACCCTAAAAACTGTGGAATCTACCAGTAGAAATGTCCTTATTTGCCCACGTGGTGAGTCGAGTATTCCTGCTATGTCCAGCTGGGTCTGAGAGGGCTGCTAAGGGACGCACAACCAGCCGATACAAAGGGCCATGCCCTTCCTGAAACTCCCCTTCGGAACAGGGTGACGTGGCCAAGACGTGATGGGGAGATAATGGGCGGACAAACACTCACAGAGACACTCACACAAGTGTATGCACGTACAGACACACAAACACACACACACCTTAATTAGGCCATTCCAAAGTCAAACAGGGACAGAGCTGAGCCTGCAGTTAACTTTTTCTCAAATGATTTGTGCTGAAGGAGTTCTATCCACAGCGGCCATTCACAGTCATTTCAGTGTTTTCAAGGTTTCAGTTTTACAACTTTCTCATGTCATTCCATCCACTCTAGACAACGAGTTGTTTTTAACCAGTGTGGGAGTGTTTCTAAGCTAAATAGCTCCCTGCTGTCCCCATTGATGTTTCCAATTTACTGTTCCTCCTCCCCCACTTTCTTCTCTCCCCTCCTCCTCTTTCTCCTTTCTTTCCCCTCCATTATCATTGCTCTCCCCTCCTTTTTTTCCTTTTCCTCCACATACCAGAGCCTTTAACAGCTTTACCATGGTGATTCTACAGACAGACAGACACCACAAAATATGAAATATATACCAAAACAAACTAAATAGGCTATTCAACTAATTTGCCACCCACTGTGACAGAGGCTGGTGTAAGTCTGGCAGCTCCCTGACTGTAAGTGTAAATGGTGTTCTCATTGCAAAGGTAAATTGTACTCTCAGTCTCCGTGCACATAGTCACACAGATTTGTGTGATCAGAACCTCCCTTACTTGGACCAGACCAGGCAAGACCTGTTCTTTCTTGACTTGTTAATCTTAGGTTTCCTGCCCTATTGTCATAATGGTGGGTGTAGCTGGTGTATGCAGTCAGGCGCAGGAGAGCAGAGAATTGGGAGCAACGTAACTTTACTGAGAATAATGAATGGCGCAAGGTAAAACACTACACTTGCCCAAACACAAACACACGAACATCAACCTTTACGCACGGGCAAAAAACAGCTCCGTCGAAATAACCAGTCACCAACATACCGAACATGACAATAAAAAATCCCGCACAACACCATGGGGGAAACAGAAGGGTAAATACCTGAACAATAATTAGGGGAATGAAAAACAGGTGTGTAGAAACAAAGACAAAACAAATGGAAAATGAAAAGTGGATCGGCGATGGCTAGTAGACCGGTGACGCCGACCGCTGAGCACCACCCGAACTAGGAGAGGAACTGACTTCGGCTGAAGTCGTGACACCTAAAGCCTCCCTGAGTCCCTGTATATGGATACAAAAACTCCACCCCAGCCCCCTTTCTCCCCCCTACCTCTTTTCCTGTATCCCAGTTGAAGAACATAAAGGGATAATCCACCCCAAGAAATAAAAATTATGAAACTCGTGTAAATTTGGTGAAAGTCGATGTTTTATCAATGGGTAAAATAAAAAAAATGCAACTTCTAAGTGGTCCTTTCAGGAAATGGTGTTGGAATTAATCATACCTATACTGTTCTCGTCACTGGAGATAGTGTGTTATATCCTATCACATTTCAAAACTTTTTTTTAACAATTACCTGCTCTCCAGATCACCAAATCAGCCAATAGATGGTATGAACATACTATCTAGAACACATCCATCTGTTTATATCCTCATGACAACGTAGATATTTCACTTAGATGTGCTCAATATAAACAGTGGACCAAATTATTCAACTGTTTCTCCTCCAAGTACCATCAGGCAATACACCCTGTGTGTCTGTGGGAAACAGGTGGGAAAGGGCGTGGTTGACATAACAACATCTGCAGTTTGTGCACAGACTCAGAAGAACTGCAAGTTCAACATGGTGAGATTGTAGAAAATATATTATTGTTCTCACATATTGGTGTTATTTAACAATGTAAATCATAGGACTTAGTGGTTTGGGGTGTATTACTCCTATAATGCCCCCCTGCCTCCCCCTACTCTCCTCAGCCACCTCTGTTGTTTTTATAGGGGGGAATGGTAGGAAAGCAGTGTTGGCCTGGCCCCAAGGACTCACATACTTACCAATCTTTAGATTAAATAGCTGCAGCCTCTGAAGTCCTTCCAGGGACTAATGGCTTTTGTTGCTGGGAATAATCCACACATCCTCTCCCACATGCTGGGGGTTCCATGGCTCAAACCCCTACTTAAACTCTCCTCCTCCTAACCCCTTCTCAATCTACAACTCCCACGCCCTTTTCCTCCTCCCACCCCCTTTTACAATATTTTATTTTATGAGGATCCCCCATTAGACGACGCCAATGGCGACAGCTAGTCTTCCTGGGGTCAGACACAACGGAAAAGACATTACAGAAAAAACATTATAATTAACATGCATTTAAAAACATTAACACACAGGGTACCAAAATATTTTGGCATGATTCTCTGGTCTGATGAAACCAATACTGAACTCTTTGGTCTGAATGCCGAGCATCACGTCTGGAGGAAACCTGGCACCATCCCTATGGTGAAGCATGGTGGTGGCAGCATCACGCTGTGGGGATGTTTTTCAGCGACATGGACTAGTCAGGATTGAGGGAAAGATGAACAAAGCAAAGTACAGAAAAATCCTTCATGAAAACCTGCTCCAGAGTGCTCAGGTTCACTATCCAACAGGAAAAAGATCCTAAGCCCACAGCCAAGATAACACAGGAGTGGCTTCGGGACAAGTCTCTGAATTCCTTGAGTGGCCCAACCAGCGCCTGGACTTGAACCCGATCAAACAACTCTGGAGAGACCTGACAATAGCTGTGCAGCGACGCTCCCCATCCAACCTGACAGAGCTTGAGAGGATCTGCAGAGAAGAATGGAAGAAACTCCCCAAATACAGCGGTGCCAAGCTTATATCCTCATACCCAAGAAGACTCAAGGCTGTAATTGCTGCCAAAAGTGTTTCAACAAAGTACTAAGTAAAGGGTCTGAATACACTTTCTGAATGCACTGTATATATATATATATAGGTAGTGTATATATATATATATATATATATATATATATATATACTGCTCAAAAAAATAAAGGGAACACTTAAACAACGCATCCTAGATCTGAATGAAAGAAATAATCTTATTAAATACTTTTTTCTTTACATAGTTGAATGTGCTGACAACAAAATCACACAAAAATAATCAATGGAAATCCAATTTATCAACCCATGGAGGTCTGGATTTGGAGTCACACTCAAAATTAAAGTGGAAAACCACACTACAGGCTGATACAACTTTGATGTAATGTCCTTAAAACAAGTCAAAATGAGGCTCAGTAGTGTGTGTGGCCTCCACGTGCCTGTATGACCTCCCTACAATGCCTGGGCATGCTCCTGATGAGGTGGCGGACGGTCTCCTGAGGTCCTCCCAGACCTGGACTAAAGCATCCGCCAACTCCTGGACAGTCTGTGGTGCAACGTGGCGTTGGTGGATGGAGCGAGACATGATATCCCAGATGTGCTCAATTGGATTCAGGTCTGGGGAACAGGCGGGCAAGTCCATAGCATCAATACCTTCCTCTTGCAGGAACTGCTGACACACTCCAGCCACATGAGGTCTAGCATTGTCTTACATTAGGAGGAACCCAGGGCCAACCGCACCAGCATATGGTCTCACAAGGGGTCTGAGGATCTCATCTCGGTACCTAATGGCTGTCAGGCTACCTCTGGCGAGCACATGGAGGGCTGTGCGGCCCCCCAAAGAAATGCCACCCCATACCATGACTGACCCACCGCCAAACCGGTCATGATGGAGGATGTTGCAGGCAGCAGAACATTCTCCACTGCATCTCCAGACTCTGTCACATCTGTCACATGTGCTGTGTGAACCTGCTTTCATCTGTGAAGAGCACAGGGCGCCAGTGGCGAATTTGCCAATCTTGGTGTTCTCTGGCAAATGCCAAACGTCCTGCACGGTGTTGGGCTGTAAGCACAACCCCCACCTGTGGACGTCGGGCCCTCATACCACCCTCATGGAGTCTGTTTCTGACCGTTTGAGCAGACACATGCACATTTGTGGCCTGCTGGAGGTCATTTTGCAGGGCTCTGGCAGTGCTTCTCCTGCTCCTCCTTGCACAAAGGCGGAGTTAGCGGTCCTGCTGCTGGGTTGTTGCACTCCTACGGCCTCCTCCACGTCTCCTGATGTACTGGCCTGTCTCCTGGTAGCGCCTCCATGCTCTGGAGACTACGCTGACAGACACAGCAAACCTTCTTGCCACAGCTCGCATTGATGTGACATCCTGGATGAGCTGCACTACCTGAGCCACTTGTGTGGGTTGTAGACTCCGTCTCATGCTACCACTAGAGTGAAAGCACCGCCAGCATTCAAAAGTGACCAAAACATCAGCCAGGAAGCATAGGAACTGAGAAGTGGTCTGTGGTCTCCACCTGCAGAACCACTCCTTTATTGGGGGTGTCTTGCTAATTGCCTATAATTTCCACCTGTTGTCTATTCCATTTGCACAACAGCATGTGAAATATATTGTCAATCAGTGTTGCTTCCTAAGTGGACAGTTTGATTTCACAGAAGTGTGATTGACTTGGAGTTACATTGGGTTGTTTAAGTGTTCCCTTTATTTTTTGAGCAGTGCATACGGTAATGAAATATTTAGAAATCTATATAAATAAAAGAGGTCGACCATTTAATCAGAATGGCCGATTAATTAGGGCCGATTTCAAGTTTTCATAACAATCGGCAATCAGTATTTTTGGACACAGATTTGGCCGTTTTTTTTTTTTTTTTTACACCTTTATTTAACTGGGCAAGTCAGTTAAGAACACATTCTTATTTTCAATGAAGGCCTAGGAACGGTGGGTTAACTGCCTCGTTCAGGGGCAGAGCGACAGATTTTTACCTTGTCAGCTTGGGGATTCGTTTTTGCAACCTTCCGGTTACTAGTCCAACGCTCTAACCACCTGCCTTACATTGCACTCCACGAGGAGCCTGCATGGCAGGCTGACTACCTGTTACGCGAGGGCAGCAAGAAGCCAAGGTAAGTTGCTAGCTAGCATTAAACTTATCTTATAAAAAACTATCAATCTTAACATAATCACTAGTTAACTACACATGGTTGATATTACTAGTTTATCTAGCGTGTCCTGCGTTGCATATAATCAATGCGGTGCCTGTTAATTTCGAATCACAGCCTACTTCCCCAAATGGGTGATGATTTAGCACTGTCGTTGCTCCAAACCTAACCATAAACATCAATGCTTTCTTTAAAATCAATACACAAGTATATATTTTTAAACCTGCATATTTAGTTAATATTTCCTGCTAACATGAATTTCTTAGAATTAGGGAAATTGTGTCACTTCTCTTGCGTTCCGTGCACGCAGTCGGGGTATATGCAGCAGTTTGGGCCGCTTGGCTCGTTGTGAACTGTGTGAAGTCCATTTATTCCTAACAAAGACCGTAATTAATTTGCCAGAATTGTACATAATTATGACATAACATTGAAGGTTCTGCAATGTAACAGCAATATTTAGACTTAGGGATGCCACTCGCTAGATAAAATACGGAACGGTTACGTATTTCACTAAAAGAATAAACGTTTTGTTTTCGAAATGATAGTTTCTGGATTTGACCATATCAATGACCAAAGGCTCATATTTCTGTGTGTTATGTTATAATTAAGTCTATGATTTGATATTTGATAGAGCAGTCTGACTGAGCGATGGTAGGCAGCAGCAGGCTCGTAAGCATTCATTCAAACAGCACTTTCATGCGTTTGCCAGCAGCTCTTTGCAATGATTCAAGCATTGAGCTGTTTATGACTTCAAGTCTATCAACTCCCGAGATTAGGCTGGTGTAACCGATGTGAAATGGCTAGCTAGTTAGCCGGGTGCGTGCTAATAGTGTTTCAAACGTCGCTCGCTCTGAGACTTGGAGTAGTTGTTCCCCTTGCTCTGCAAGGGCTGCGGCTTTTGTGGAGCGATGGGTAACGATGCTTCGAGGGTGGCTGTTGTCGATGTGTTCCTGGTTCGAGCCCAGGTAGGGGCGAGGAGAGGGACGGAAGCTATACTGTTACACTGGCAATACTAAAGTGCCTATAAGAACATCCAATAGTCAAAGGTATATGAAATACAAATGGTATAGAGAAAAATAGTCCTATAATTCCTATAATAACTACAACCTAAAACTTCTTACCTGGGAATATTGAAGACTCATGTTAAAAGGAACCACCAGCTTTCATATGTTCTCATGTTCTGAGCAAGGAACTTAAACCTTAGCTTTTCTACATGGCACATATTGCACTTTTACTTTCTTCTCCAACACTTTGTTTTTGCATTATTTAAACCAAATTGAACATGTTTCATTATTAATTTGAGGCTAAATTGATTTTATTGATGTATTATATTAAGGTAAAAGAAAAGTGTTCATTCAGTATTGTTGTAATTGTCATTATTACAAATACATTTTTGTTTTTAAATAAACAGATTAATTGGCATCGGCTTTTTTGGCTCTCCAATAATCGGTATTAAAAAAAATCATAATCGGTCGACCTCTAATATAACTCAGCAAAAAAAGAAACGTCCCTTTTTCAGGACCCTGTCTTTCAAAGATAATTGGTAAAAATCCAAATAACTTCACAGATCTTCATTGTCATGGGTTTAAACACTGTTTCCCATGCTTGTTTAATGAACCAAAAACAATTAATGAACATGCACCTGCGGAATGGTCGTTAAGATACTAACAGCTTACAGATCGTAGGCAATTAAGGTCACAGTTATGAAAACTTAGGACACTAAAGAGGCCTTTCTGACTCTGAAAAACACCAAAAGAAAGATGCCCAGGGTCCCTGCTCATCTGCGTGAACGTGCCTTAGGCATGCTGCAAGGAGGCATGATGACTGCAGATGTGGCCAGGGCAATGAATTGCAATGTCCGTACTGTTTTTTATTTATTTTTTTATTTCACCTTTATTTAACCAGGTAGGCAAGTTGAGAACAAGTTCTCATTTACAATTGCGACCTGGCCAAGATAAAGCAAAGCAGTTCGACAACATACAACAACACAGAGTTACACATGGAGTAAACAACATACAGTCAATAATACAGTAGAAAAAAAAAAAAATAAAAAAAAATAAATAAAAAATAATAATAATAATAATAACTGTGAGATGCCTAAGACAGTGCTACAGGGAGACAGGACGGATAGCTAATCATTCTCGCAGTGGCAGACCACATGTAACAACACCTGCACAGGATCGGTACATCCGAACATCACACCTGCGGGACAGGTACATGATGGCAACAGCAGCTGCCCGAGTTACACCAGGAACGCACAATCCCTCCATCAATGCTCAGACTGTCTGCAATAGGCTGAGAGAGGCTGGACTGAGGGCTTGTAGGCCTGTTGTAAGGCAGGTCCTCACCAGACATCACCGGCAACAACGTCGCCTATGGGCACAAACCCACCATCGCTGGACCAGACAGGACTGGCAAACAGTACTCTTCAATGACGAATCGTGGTTTTGTCTCACCAGGGGTGATGGTCAGTTTCGAGTTTATCGTCAAAGGAATGAGCGTTACACTGAGGCCTGTACTCTGGAACGGGATCGATTTTGGAGGGGGAGGGTCCGTCATGGTCTGGGGCGATGTGTCACAGTATCATCGGACTTAGCTTGTTGTCATTGCAGGCAATCTCAACGCTGTGTGTTACAGGGAAGACATCCTCCTCCCTCATGTGGTACCCTTCCTGCAGGCTCATCCTGACATGACCCTCCAGCATGACAATGCCACCAGCCATACTGCTCGCTCTGTGTGTGATTTCCTGCAAGACAGGAAAGTCAGTGTTCTGCCATGGCCAGCGAAAAGCCCGGATCTCAATCCCATTGAGCACGTCAGGGACCTGTTGGATCGGAGGGTGAGGGCTAGGGCCATTCCCTCCAGAAATGTCCAGGAACTTGCAGGTGCCTTGGTGGCAGAGTTGGGTAACATCTCACAGCAAGAACTGGAAAATCTGGTGCAGTCCATGAGGAGGAGATGCACTGCAGTACTTAATGCAGCTGGTGGCCACACCAGATACTGACTGTTACTTTAGAGTTTGACCCCCCCCTTTGTTCAGGGACACAATATTCATTTTCTGTTAGTCACATGTCAGTGGAACTTGTTCAGTTTATGTCTCAGTTGTTGAATCTTGCTATGTTCATACAAACATTTACACATGTTAAGTTTGCTGAAAAGAAACGCAGTTGACAGTGATAGGACATTTCTTTTTTTTGCTGAGTTTATATACAAAAACTACAGCTAAAGACACACAGCTAAAGACACACCCCTTTCTCCTCCTCCTACCCCCTTCTGCTCCTCTCACCCCCTTCTCCTCCTCCCACCCCCTTCTCTCCAACACCTTGGTGGCCTGCAGGAGTATTCCACAAGTAAAGAGTTGCTGTTTTGTGACCCACGCAAAGGGAAAGGGGCATGGCAGGTGTCTGCTGGGCTTATTGAATCTCTCTTCTCTTCAACCGTTCAAACAGTCAGGCCAAGAGGGCTGAGTGCCTGGAAGCTATCCTCAATCCTCGCAATGCAAAGAAAACATCCGTCAAGCGACAACCCCAGAATAAAACAGCTTTGGAGTGTCAGCACTTGACGTCTATTCCAAGTAAATAAAGGAAGAAGAAAGATTAACAACAACAAAAATAATTCAAACAAGGGATATGAGACAGACTGTTTGTCACATAAATATGCAAGTTGGAGCTCTGGGCTCAGAGTTGTGCCCATCTGGTAACCTTTTGTCCTTACAATGTCTCTGATCCCTTCCTAATGACATCACAACTTGTGAGGTGCATTTGGTGCTGACCTCATTTCCTGTGGAAGTCTACAGACAGTCTGGCTCAGAAAGGGTACTGCCAGTCTACACACACTGTCCACTGGCCACCCAAAATAAGGCTTTATTTAATTTATCAAGCGCATGGTAAAAATATATATTTTATTTGGGCTGAACTATTTTAACTTCAGTCAAACTTCATCTAAATTGCATTGGCTGGATTTCACTCCCATAGAGATAGATAAGAGGAGTTGAGTGGAGCTGGCTGGATTTCACTCCCATAGAGATAGATAAGAGGAGTTGAGTGGAGTTGGCTGGATTTCACTCCCATAGAGATAGATAAGAGGAGTTGAGTGGAGTTGGCTGGATTTCACACCCATAGAGATAGATAAGAGGAGTTGAGTGGAGCTGGCTGGATTTCACACCCATAGAGATAGATAAGAGGAGTTGAGTGGAGCTGGCTGGATTTCACTCCCATAGAGATAGATAAGAGGAGTTGAGTGGAGTTGGCTGGATTTCACTCCCATAGAGATAGATAAGAGGAGTTGAGTGGAGTTGGCTGGATTTCACACCCATAGAGATAGATAAGAGGAGTTGAGTGGAGTTGGCTGGATTTCACACCCATAGAGATAGATAAGAGGAGTTGAGTGGAGTTGGCTGGATTTCACACCCATAGAGATAGATAAGAGGAGTTGAGTGGAGTTGGCTGGATTTCACACCCATAGAGATAGATAAGAGGAGTTGAGTGGAGTTGGCTGGATTTCACACCCATAGAGATAGATAAGAGGAGTTGAGTGGAGTTGGCTGGATTTCACTCCCATAGAGATAGATAAGAGGAGTTGAGTGGAGTTGGCTGGATTTCACTCCCATAGAGATAGATAAGAGGAGTTGAGTGGAGTTGGCTGGATTTCACTCCCATAGAGATAGATAAGAGGAGTTGAGTGGAGTTGGCTGGATTTCACACCCATAGAGATAGATAAGAGGAGTTGAGTGGAGCTGGCTGGATTTCACACCCATAGAGATAGATAAGAGGAGTTGAGTGGAGCTGGCTGGATTTCACTCCCATAGAGATAGATAAGAGGAGTTGAGTGGAGTTGGCTGGATTTCACTCCCATAGAGATAGATAAGAGGAGTTGAGTGGAGTTGGCTGGATTTCACACCCATAGAGATAGATAAGAGGAGTTGAGTGGAGTTGGCTGGATTTCACACCCATAGAGATAGATAAGAGGAGTTGAGTGGAGTTGGCTGGATTTCACACCCATAGAGATAGATAAGAGGAGTTGAGTGGAGTTGGCTGGATTTCACACCCATAGAGATAGATAAGAGGAGTTGAGTGGAGTTGGCTGGATTTCACACCCATAGAGATAGATAAGAGGAGTTGAGTGGAGTTGGCTGGATTTCACTCCCATAGAGATAGATAAGAGGAGTTGAGTGGAGTTGGCTGGATTTCACTCCCATAGAGATAGATAAGAGGAGTTGAGTGGAGTTGGCTGGATTTCACACCCATAGAGATAGATAAGAGGAGTTGAGTGGAGCTGGCTGGATTTCACACCCATAGAGATAGATAAGAGGAGTTGAGTGGAGTTGGCTGGATTTCACACCCATAGAGATAGATAAGAGGAGTTGAGTGGAGTTGGCTGGATTTCACACCCATAGAGATAGATAAGAGGAGTTGAGTGGAGCTGGCTGGATTTCACACCCATAGAGATAGATAAGAGGAGTTGAGTGGAGTTGGCTGGATTTCACACCCATAGAGATAGATAAGAGGAGTTGAGTGGAGTTGGCTGGATTTCACACCCATAGAGATAGATAAGAGGAGTTGAGTGGAGTTGGCTGGATTTCACACCCATAGAGATAGATAAGAGGAGTTGAGTGGAGCTGAAGGATGGGACTAAAAACAACTGTCTGTAAAATGTATATAGTAACTGTCTGTAAAATGTATATAGTAACTGTCTGTAAAATGTATATAGTAACTGTCTGTAAAATGTATATAGTAACTGTCTGTAAAATGTATATAGTAACTGTCTGTAAAATGTATATAGTAACTGTCTGTAAAATGTATATAGTAACTGTCTGTAAAATGTATATAGTAACTGTATGAAAAATGTATATAGTGTGTATCAGCTGGAAGTAGAAGCCTAAGTGTTGTTGTCCATTAGTTTACTCCAATTAGGGGAGGGATGGTTTATCATTTTATATATTTACCCACAAAAATATGTTGGATTGGAAATGATGCAAACAATTAGATTGATGGAAGCCACTATCTGCAATATTAAAGCTTATCTACCCCCTAAAAAAAATACACTGCCTTCGGGAAGTATTCAGACCCCTTTACTTTTTCCACATTTTGCTACGTCACAGCCTTACACTAAAAATCATTAAATAGTTTTTTTCCCCCTCATCAATCAACACACAATAACCCATAATGACATTTATTTATTTTTGAAATTAGAACATTTACATTAGTATTCAGACCCTTTACTTAGTACTTTGTTGAAGAACCTTTGGCAGCAATTACAGCCTTGAGTGTTCTTGGGTATGACGCTACAAGCTTGGCACACCTGTAGTTGGGGAGTTTCTCACATTCTTTTCTGCAGATCCTCTCAAGCTCTGTCAGGTTGGATGGGGAGCATCGCTGCACAGCTATTTTCAGGTCTCTCCAGAGATGTTCAATCGGGTTCAAGTCCGGTCTCTGGCTTGGCCCCTCAAGAACATTCAGAGACTTGTTCCGAAGCCAAGCCTGCATTGTCTTGGCTGTGTGCCAAGGGTCATTATCCTATTGGAAGGTGAACCTTCGACCCAGTCTGAGGTCCTGAGCGCTCTGGGGCAGGTTTTCATCAAGGATCTCTCTGTACTTTGCTCCATTCATCTTGCCCTCGATCCTGACTAATCTCCCAGTCCCTGCCACTAAAAAACATCCACACAGCATGATGCTGCCACCATAGGGATGGTACCAGGTTTCCTCCAGACGTGACGCTTGGCATTCAGGCCAAAGAGTTCAATCTTGGTTTCATCAGACCAGAGAATCTTCTTTCTCATGGTCTGAGAGTCCTTTAGGTGCCTTTTGAAAAACTCCAAGAGGGCCGTCATGTGCCTTTTACGGAGGAGTGGCTTCCGTCTGGCCACTCTGCCATGAAGGCCTGATTGGTGGAGCGTTGCAGAGATGGTTGTCCTTCTGGAAGGTTCTTCCATCTCCACAAAGGAACTCTAGAGCTTTGTCAGAGTGACCATCGGGTTCTTGGTCACCTCCCTGACCAAGGCCCTTCTCCCCAGATTGCTCAGGTTGGCCAGGCGGACAGCTCTAGGAAGAGTCTTGATGGTTCCAAACTTCTTCCATTTAAGAATGATGGAGGCCACTGTGTTCTTGGGGACCTTCAATCCTGCAGAATTGTGTTGGTTCCCTTCCCCAGATCTGTGCCTTGACATAATCCTGTCTCGGAGCTCTACGGACAATTCCTTTGACTTCATGGCTTGGTTTTTGCTCTGACATGCACTGTCAACTGTGGGACCTTATATAGACAGGTGTGTGCCTGTCCAAATCATGTCCAATTAATTGAATTTACCACAGGTGGACTCCAAGTTGTAGAAATGTCTCAAGGATGATCAATGGAAACAGGATGCACCTTAGGTCAATTTCGAGTCTCATAGCAAAGGGTCTGAATACCTAGGTAAGAAAGGTATTTCTGTTTTTATTTTTAATACATTTGCAAAAATGTCTAAAAACTTGTTTTCACTTTATCATTACGGTGTAACTCCCTGTTGCCTAGCTACTCCAGACCCCACACAGACACAGCATGTATCCTACACATGCTACTCCAGACCCCACACAGACACAGCATGTAGCCTACACATGCTACTCCAGACCCCACACAGACACAGCATGTAGCCTACGCATGCTACTCCAGACCCCACACAGACACAGCATGTATCCTACGCATGCTGCTCCAGACCCCACACAGACACAGCATGTATCCTACGCATGCTGCTCCAGACCCCACACAGACACAGCATGTATCCTACGCATGCTGCTCCAGACCCCACACAGACACAGCATGTATCCTACGCATGCTGCTCCAGACCCCACACAGACACAGCATGTATCCTACGCATGCTGCTCCAGACCCCACACAGACACAGCATGTATACTACGCATGCTGCTCCAGACCCCACACAGACACAGCATGTATCCTACGCATGCTGCTCCAGACCCCACACAGACACAGCATGTATCCTACGCATGCTGCTCCAGACCCCACATAGACACAGCATGTATCCTACGCATGCTGCTCCAGACCCCACACAGACACAGCATGTATCCTACGCATGCTGCTCCAGACCCCACACAGACACAGCATGTATCCTACACATGCTGCTCCAGACCCCACACAGACACAGCATGTAGCCTACACATGCTGCTCCAGACCCCGCACAGACACAGCATGTATCCTACGCCTGCTGCTCCAGACCCCGCACAGATACAGCATGTAGCCTACGCATGCTGCTCCAGACCCCACACAGACACAGCATGTATCCTGCGCATGCTGCTCCAGACCCCGCACAGATACAGCATGTAGCCTACGCATGCTGCTCCAGACCCCACACAGACACAGCATGTATCCTACGCATGCTGCTCCAGACCCCACACAGACACAGCATGTATACTACGCATGCTGCTCCAGACCCCACACAGACACAGCATGTATCCTACGCATGCTGCTCCAGACCCCACACAGACACAGCATGTATCCTACGCATGCTGCTCCAGACCCCACACAGACACAGCATGTATCCTACGCATGCTGCTCCAGACCCCACACAGACACAGCATGTATCCTACGCATGCTGCTCCAGACCCCACACAGACACAGCATGTATCCTACGCATGCTGCTCCAGACCCCACACAGACACAGCATGTAGCCTACACATGCTGCTCCAGACCCCACACAGACACAGCATGTATCCTACGCCTGCTGCTCCAGACCCCGCACAGATACAGCATGTAGCCTACGCATGCTGCTCCAGACCCCACACAGACACAGCATGTATCCTGCGCATGCTGCTCCAGACCCCACACAGACACAGCATGTAGCCTACGCATGCTGCTCCAGACCCCACACAGACACAGCATGTAGCCTACACATGCTGCTCCAGAGCCGTTCTTCCTTCCGACAAGTATGTGTCCAACTTTGTCTGTCGTTCAAATTCACTTATAATGTCCAAACTCACAAAAATTGACATTCGGTAAGTTCTATACATACCTATGTATAACTTTATGAGCTGCCTGTCTTTGATATTCGTTTATTTTCGTTTTCGCTTGTCAGCATATTTAGCAGCTTCCATTGAAATTTGTTATTACTTGGGCAAATGTTGTTAGCATTCTGGTAATAGACACCCAATGGGCTTTTTTGTGTTTTTTGGCACCCCTTGTGTACTAAGCCAGTAAGACCGAAAATCCCAGTAAATCCCAAAATTCGGATACTGCCCAACCCTAACTCAGGATAACTGGTACTACGAAAGTGGCTAACCTTTTAGTCAGTTACATTTCTCTGGCAACGAATGCTTCGGAACTAACCTGTTCCGGGGCAGGCTGACCCAGGACTAACTCCATGTATCCTGAATGAAGTGTCTGAGCCACGAGTTGAGGACTAATGAAATCAGATTCCCTCCCTCTCGCAAACATTGCGTCATCATCCCATTCATTTGAGGAAAACAAACACTTAAGTATTTTAAGAATAAAATGTTTTGTGTTAAATTGTAATATTAAAATACCTTTCACATATTTCGTAATGACAGGATGCATTTGAAGGTTCACTCACACTAAAACGTTTGTATGACGTTATACAATTACTTTATTAGGAGTGGGGAAAAGGTTCTGTGTGCATTTATAGGCACACCAAAGACGGCATTTCTAAAATCCTACTTCACATCATAGCCTGCTGAATTTAAGATAACTTTTCTTTCATGTTGATTTCAGCAAAATGAAAATGTGGCACTGCCTTGCCCATGGATTGATGTTTCAGCATTCCCTCTATGAAGAGTTCGGTGTTCGACTAGCCTCATGTCACATGCATGCACAGTTACAAGCCTGCTAGAGTTAGCGGCAGGCGGACGAGCAATACTCACCGTCATGGTACAGATGAAGCCTGAGCTGGAGTGTGAAGCTAACTGAAGCTAGCACAATTCAGAAAGGTTTACATATATAGTACCCCTCAGTAATCAAATTAGACATTCTGAAGTTTATGGACTTGTTTGCATTTAAACAATCTATAAATAGGGGATAGTTTAAAAAAAACATTTGTGAATATAATACAGACAACTGTGTAAATATCTGTATATTTCCATTGAGGATAAAGAGAGATATGAAGTGTGGGAGGAAATGAGGGGAAAACGGCTGCCACTGATGCTGCCAGTCAAATCAGATCAAATTGTATTGGTTACATACACATGGTTAGCAGATGTTAATGAGAGTGTAGTGAAATGCTTGTGCTTCTAGTCCAGACAATGCAGTAATATCTAACAAGTAATCTACCAAATTCACAGCAACTACCTTATATACACACACACAAATGTAAAGGGGTGAATAAGAATATGTACATAAATATATGAATGAGTGATAGCCGTGCGGCAAAGGCAAGATGCAGTAGATGGTGTAGAGTACAGTATATACATATGAGATGAGTAATGTGGGATATGTAAACATTATTAAAGTGGTGTTATTTAAAGTGACTAGTGATACATTTATTACATCCAATTATTAAAGTAGCAAGAGATTTGAGTCTGTATGTTGGTGTTACATAAGCCTCTTAGAGGAGGGAATGCAACACCCTGCTACACTCAACTCCTCATGAAGTGAGACGTATGTGATTGTAGGTGCGGGTAAGGATGACAGAGGCAGAGAAGTTTACCATTAACAGGGAATTTATTTCCTTCACACGGTAACGTGGGGAAAAAGAGGCTGGACAGAACCAAAGCAAAGAAAGTACAAGTTAAAGAGTCCCCTCTCCTACCTTACCTACCCACCCACTACTTACCTATTCTTAGCCCTACCTGGCGCGCTAACCAAAATACAGGGGTTAGTCCGCCCAGGTCTTACCTAGTGTGCATAGACAGAGTACATACTACGGGTATATGTATGCCCGCAGGCCTCTTGCCTAAGCACTCCCAAGGTGCCTTCCCCTTCCCCCCTGGGAACAAAAACAGAATAATTACTAACTTAAAGTGAACATTTTCAATAATCAAAACACACTGAGTCCTATTGGCGCACACACATACCTCAGAAGTAGCAGCTACAAAATACTTTCAACAACACTGTCTCTGTGCAACAACCAACACAGGACATCCAAGAAGCTCTCTCTCCTAACAAAGGAAAAGTGTCTTTTAAAGCTGCAGAGGATGTCGGTAATTGCAGACAGCTGTATCTCCTGACGAGAGGACAGGGTCAGAGCTCCAATCTGCAATGGGGCCGACCAATCAGCTTCTTAGGGGAATCCAGGAAGCCATTTCCTGAAATACACACATATATATACACAAACCCACAACACAGAAACTGGGGGACGTAACAGTTGGCAGAAGCTTCTCTATGTTAGTGATGGCTGTTCAACAGTCTGATGGTCTTGAGACTGAAAAATAGCTTCTGTCTCTCAGTCCCAGCTTTGATGCACCTGTACTGACCTCACCTTCTGGATGATAGAGGGGTGAACAGGCAGTGGCTCAGGTGGTTGTTGTCCTTGAACTTTTTGGCCTTCCTGTGACATCAGGTGCTGTAGGTTTCCTGGAGGGCAGGTAGTTTGCCCCCGGTGACAGGTTGGGCAGACCGCACTACCCTCTGGAGAGCCTTGCAGTTGAGGGTGGTGCAGTTGCCATACCAGGCAGTGATACAGCCCGACAGGATGCTCTCAATTGTGCATCTGTAAAGGTTTGTGTGTTTTAGGTGACAAGACAAATTTCTTCAGTCTCCTGAGGTTGAAGAGGCGCTGTTGCGCCTTCTTCACCACACTGTCTGTGTGGGTGGACCATTTCAGTTTGTCCGTGATGTGTACACTGAGGAACTTAAAATTTTCCACCTTCTCCACTACTGTTTCGTCGATGTGAGTGGGGGGTCCTCCCTCTGCCATTTCCTGAAGTCCATGATCATCTCCTTTGTTTTGTTGACATTGAGTGAGAGGTTATTTTCCTGACACCACACTCCGAGAGCCTTCACCTCCTCCCTGTAGGCCGTCTTGTCGTTGTTGGTAATCAAGTCTACCACTCTAGTGTCTTCTGCAAACTTGATGATTGAGTTGGTAGCTTGCATGGCCACACGGTCATAGGTGAACAAGGAATACAGGAGAGGGCTGAGAACGCACCCTTGTGGGGCCCCAGTGTTGAGAATCAGCTGGGTGGAGATGTTGTTTCCTACCTTTGCCACCTGGGGGTGGCACGTCAGAAAGTCCAGGACCCAGTTGCACAGGGTGGGGTCGAGACCCAGGGTTTTGATCTTAATGATGAGTTTGGAGGGTACTATAGTATTAAATGCTGAACTGTAGTAAATGAACAGTGTTCTTACATAGGTATTCCTCTTGTCCAGATGGGATAGGGCAGTGTGCAGTGTGATGGTGATTGCATCGTCAGTGGACTTATTGGGGCGGTAAGCAAATTGGAGTGGGTCTAGGGTATCAGGTAGGGTGGAGGTGATAATCCTTGACTAGTCTCTCAAAGCACTTCATGATTACTGAAGTGAGTGCAATGGGGCAATAGTCATTTAGTTCAGTTACCTTAGCTTTCTTGGGAACAGGAACAATGGTGGCCATCTTTAATCATGTGGGGACAACAGACTGGAAAAGGGATTGATTGAATATGTCCGTAAACACACCAGCCAGCTGGTATGCACATGCTCTGAGGATGCGGCTAGGGATGTCGTTGGGGCCGGTAGCCTTGCGAGGGTTAACACGTTAAAAGTTTTACTCACGTTGGCCATGGAGAAGGAGAGCCCACAGGCTTTGGTAGCGGGCCGTGTCAGTGGCACTGTATTGTCCTCAAAGCGAGCAAATATGTTGTTTTAAATTTGTCTGGAAGCAAGACGTCGATGTCCACAACGGGGCTGGTTTTCTTTTTGTAATCCGTGATTGACTGTAGACCCTGCCACATACGTGTGGTGTTTGAGCCGTTGAATTGCGACTCTACTTTATCTCTATACTGACACTTTGCGTGTTTGATTGCCTTGCGGAGGGAATAGATGTACTGTTTGTATTCGGTCATGTTTCCAGCCGCCTTGCCATGATTAAAAACGATGGTTCGCGCTTTCAGTTTTGCGCGAATACCACCATCAATCCACGGTTTCTGGTTAGGAAAGATGTTCATAGTCACAGTGGGTACGACATCTCCGATGCACTTGCTGATAAACTCACTCACCGAGTCAGCGTATACATCAATGTTGTTGTCTGAGGCGATCCGGAACATATCCCAGTCCACGTGATTGAAGCAATCTTGAAGCGTGGAATCCGATTGGTCAGACCAGCGTTGGATAGACCTGAGCCCGGACGTTTCCTGTTTTAGTTTCTGTCTGTAGGCTGGGAGCAACAAAATGGAGTCATGGTCAGATTTGCCGAAGCAGGGTGGAGGAGGGCTTTGTACGCATCGCGGAAGTTAGAGTAGCAATGATCCAGAATGCTACCAGCTGGTGTACCGTATTCGATATGCTGATAGAATTTAGGAAGTCTTGTTCTCAGGTTAGCTTTGTTAAAATCCCCAGCTACAATAAATGCAGCCTCAGGATGTATGGTTTCCAGTCAGCAATAAGAGTGGGGTGCCTTATGTGTGTCCATGTTTATGAATGCTAAGTTGCATGTAGCAGATGCAAATTAAACAGCAGATTTACAAGTAGCAAAACAAAACACTGCCTTCCTCGCTCCCTCTCTCCAGTCTTACTTGGCCATGCCCAGACTAGAGAAGCCTGCTGCGATGATGATGATTGTGTCGAGGCGGGGGAAGGGATGGACCCCCAGGCAGGCAGAAGGGGGAGGATATTGACCTGGGTTTCTGGAGCAGAGAAGGTGGGGCTAACACTCGATGAGGGACCACCCCCTGCCTCCAGGCTGATGAGTTAGGAGAATTGACAGGGGTAATCAACATAGCAACAGGAGATGTTGTCATCACCCAGGCTTGAGCAGTCCCTCTCAGAGTGCTTCTTATCCTTCAGGCCTGAGTAATCAAATGTAGACTGTGGACTGGTAATGACAGGATGGTCCATGTTAGTGAGTGGGTTCAGGTCCAAGCTGTGTTATGGGTAGAAGGAAAACATATCTCTATTCAATTTATTTAATTTTCCCTATTTTCAATACAGCCTTAGAAACAAGAGAGATGGAAAACCCAAACATTCAACTTCCATTGAATTATACATTAATGAACTCCATCTCAGTATTACAACTACATGAGTTCCAAGACCAAAACCCAAATCTGATCCAAGTTTCCTCTCCAGCCGTTGACTGAGAATAAAGACCCTCCTTGTGGCAGGAGAAGCCCTGGGGTTAACGGCTGAATATGGCTGGGTTGGAGGGAAACCATGAGAGGAGGGAGGAGGAGTGGTATTACGGGAAGATTGATATAGCTGCCAGCTTGTGTGGTGGTGTGCCCCAAATCCCAGCCTCAGCCCCAGCCTGTGGTCCTTGTGGTTCAGGGCAGGGGAAAGCTCTGCTAGGTCTGGGGAAGACTTGGGTCTAACGGCTGGGTTGTAGGGAAACAATGAAGGGGGAAGACAAAATCAAATCAAATTTTATTTGTCACGTGTGCCGAATACAACAGGTGTAGACAGTGAAATGCTTACGAGGGGGAAAGGAGGGAACTTACGGGAAATAAATAAATAATCGTACCTGCCAGCCCTGGTACCCTGCACTGGAGGGGTAAGCTGTGCTGTGGAAAGCTGTGCTGTGGCCTGGCGCCAGCAACCCACTGCCAATGTAAAGGTGGAGGCAGGTATAGTGAAGTAGTAGTCCCAGCTAGAGAGACCTTGACAGAGGGAGGTAAAGAGAGTGTGAGAGAGAGAGAGAGAGAGAGAGAGAGAGGGAGAGAGAGAGAGGAAGAGCCGTGGAGGAGGCAAAGAGTGGGTGAATGGACTTATGCGCTGTTCAATGTTTCTAGCTCCTCGATGATCTTCTTGGCCTTCCTGTGACACCGGGTGCTGTAGATGTCCTGCACCACCCTCTGGAAAGCCCTGTGGTTGCAGACGGTGCAATTGACGTTCAAGGCTGTGATACAGCCTGACAGGATGCTGTCAATGGTGCATCTGTAGAAGTTTGCTTTTTACTGCGGCCCTGTGGATGTACTTGCTCCTTTGTTTATTTGGCGTTGAGGGAGAGGTTATTTTCACACGGCCAGGGCCCTTACTTCCTCCAAGTAGGCTGTCTCGTCGTTGTGGGTAATCAGGCCTACCACTGTTGTGTCGTCTGCAAACTTGATTTAGTTGGAGACTTGCATGGCCATGCAGTCATGGGTGAACAGGGAGTACAGGAGAAGGCTGACCACGCACCCTTGTGGGGCCCCCGTGTTGACTATCAGCGTTGTGGAGGTGTTGTTGCCTTACTTAACCACCTGGAGTCGGCCCGTCATGAAGTCCAGAACTCAGTTTCACAGGGCGGGGTTCAGACCCAGAGCCCCGAGCTTAGTGATGAGATTGGAGAGCACTATGGTGTTAAATGCTGAGCTGTAGTCGATGAACAGCATTCTTACATTCTGTAGGTATTCCTCTTGTCCAGATGGAATAGGGCATTGTTCAGTGATGGCGAATGCCTCATCCATGGATCTGTTGGGGCGGTATGAAAATTGAAGTGGGTGTAAGGTGTCGGGTAAGGTGTAGGTGATATGATCTTTAATTAGCTTCTCAAGAAATTCATGATTACAGAAGTGAGTGCTACAGTCATTTAGTTCAGTTACCTTACAGTAAACAACCTCCATCTTACTGTTCATGGGATATGCACAGACTTAGTTTATATACTGTACAGTTTGTTCCACCCTGAGAGCAAACACAAACAGTCCTATACACTGAGTGTACAAAACATTTCCATTACATAAACTGACCAGCATAGCTGCAGGAAGTAGGGGTGCTGAGCGTGCTGCAGCACACCCCCCCAAAAAATAAAATAAATACAATTTGATGTTTTTCCCCTTGGCTAAAAAATTTGCAGCACCCCCACCTCAAACTACTTCCAGAGGCTATGCTGACCAGGTGAAAGCTACAATATATGGCCAAAAGTATGTAGACACTCCTTCAAATTACTGGATTCAGCTATTTCAGCCACACCCGTTGATGACAGAACATTGGCAGTAGAATGGCCCGTAATGAAGAGCTCAGTGACTTTCAACGTGGCACCGTCATACGATGCCACATTTCTAACAAGTTAGTTCGTCAGATTTCTGCCCTGATAGAGCTGCCGCAGTCAACTGTAAGTTCTATTATTGTGAAGTGGAAAGTTCTAGGAGCAACAACGGCTCAGCCGCGAAGTAGTAGGCCACACAGATTACAGAATGGGACCGGTAAGTGCTAAAAGTGCGTAGCGCGTAAAACATTGTCTGTCCTCGGTTGCAACACTCACTACCGAGTTTCAAACTGTCTCTGGAAAAAACGTCAGCACAAGAACTGTTCGTCGAGAGCTTCATGAAATGGATTTCCATGGCTGAGCAGCCGCACACAAGTCTAAGATCACCATACGCAATGCCAAGCGTCGGCTGGAGTAGTGTAAAGCTTGCCGCCATTGGACTCTGGAGCACTGGAAGCGTGTTCTCTAGAGTGATGAATCACTCTTCACCATCTGGCAGTCCGACGGACAGATCTGGGTTTGGCAGACGCCAGGAGAACGCTACCTGCCCCAATGCATAGTGCCAACTGTAAAGTTTGGTAGAGGAGGAATAATGGTCTGGGGCTGTTTTTCATGGTTCGGACTAGGCCCCTTAGTTCCAGTGAAGGGAAATCTTAATGCTACAGCATACAATGACAGGCGATTCTGTGCTTCCAACTTTTTTGCAGTATTTTGGGGAAGGCCCTTTCCTGTTTCAGCATGACAATGGCCCCATGCACAAAGCGAGGTCTGTACAGAAATGGTTTGTCGAGATTGATGTGGAAGAACTTGACTGGCCTGCACAGAGCCCTGACCTCAACCCCATCGAACACCTTTGGGATGAATTGGAACATCGACTGCAAGCCAGGCCTAATCGCCCAACATCGGTGCACAATCTCACTAATGCTCTTGTGGCTGAATGGAAGCAAGTCCCCACAGCAATGTTCCAACATCTAGTGGAAAGCATTCCTTTAAGAGTGGAGGCTGTTATAGCAGCAGAGGGGCACCAACTCCATATTAATGCCCCAGATTTTGGAATGAGATGTTTGACGAGCAGTTGTCCCAGCCCAATCTCCAGGGCCAGGGTCATGCTCCAGTCCCATCTCCACGGCCAGGCTCTAGGAAGATCCCCACAGTAGCAAAGATGACCTGTGTGTGGAGGTGTATGTCCAGGTCCAGGATGTGTATGTCCAGGTCCAGGATGTGATCGGTGTTGGCTCTGAGGGGTATCCATGGCTCATAGGTGTGAGGACAGACGCTGGGAGACGAGAAGCGAGTGAAGATTTAATGGATAAACGGACATGAAACAAAACACGGACAGCGTCTGGACAAGGGAAACATAACGACATGAATGCAGACACGGGGAAGAAACTGAGGAAGTGACAGATATAGTGGAGGCAATCAATAAGGTAGTAGAGTCCAGGTGAGTCCCATGAAGCGCTGATGCGCGTAACGATGGTGACAGGTGTGCGTAATGATGGGCCGCCTGGCGCCATCGAGTGCCAGAGGGGGAGCTGGAGCAGGCGTGACAATAGGTCAGAGTTAATCTAGTCAATTTTAGAGAGGAAAACACAATGTCAATCAATCAATCAATCAACTGACAGATCATTCAATCAATTGACAGATTAACCAATCAATCAATGAATTTGTATACAGTACAACTCTACCCTTTCAGCCCGGTAAGGTTGTCCACATGGGCCTGACAAACATTCAATGTATATTTTATCTAGAATACCACCAAGACACATCCAGCCGCTTTCTTCATCTGTAAGTCTTGGATAATGATGCCTCACAAGTTGATTTAATGCACTGTCATTCTTCCAGCAAATTACTTAGCAAAATGCCTGTTTTGTATTCCTTTTGTTGCATAAGCCCACTGAAACCATTAGATCTCCAAATCAAAGTGCTTTCCATTCCTAGGATAGAATGATATGACCCAAAGCAATGCATCAATCTTCAACACACAGTTTATTTAATTGACTGACTGGAAATTGTAAAAACAACTAAATGAAATAGCCAATTCTGCCAACATTTTAAAATCCTTTTTGAGTCTGAAGCAATTCAAAACCTAAGTCAAATTTCATTACTTTTTAGATGCTATCATTTTATCTAGCGTCGCAAGAACATTCACTACTGTATACTGATATGAACTATGTATCTTCTTTATTAATGTTAAATTAATATCAGAAATTATTGTTGTTATTTGGGGATATTTCTTGTGTGAAAAAACCCCTGCACAGATCTAGTCCTGGCTTGAAGTGTGTGTGCTGCAGTGGCGAACTGTAAAAGAGAAAACTCTGTCAAGCTCACATTGTTGACATTGACAAATTCCTACTGGCTGCACAAACAGGAAAACAAGTTTCATAATCACATCTCACAAGTTTTTATCAAGAGCTAGCTGACCAAGCTCCAGCAAGCAAACTGTTTCTGTACAGTAAACTGAAGGTCCCCTATAAAAGCCAGCCAGCCAGACACTTTGCCGTTACAACCCCTAGCTACCATTTACATTATGGAGGCTTGGCAGGCCAAAGCTGCAATTACACTTTACAGTGTGAATTCCTCACACATCTCTCCAAAAGTAAATAGTGGAATAAAATCACACTGACACACAGAGACAGAGCTGGTAAGCACCATCCTCGGTGCAAATGTATGCTCCTTGTGCCTGATCTTGATATGGCGCTTTAGGTTAGTTTGGCAATGTGAGCTTTGCATGTTTTATTGTGAATTGTGGTTTAAATGGATATAGGCCAACAATGGAAAGACTAGATACGAATAATCATGTTTAAAATGTTTCCCAGTCAAAACAGTTCGCTCATATATTATTAGTTTTTTGTTTATGTTTGGTGTTCTACGCTCCACACTGTCCTTTCCCACCTGGACAAAAGGAACACCTATGTGAGAATGCAGTTCATTGACTACAGCTCAGCGTTCAACACCATGGTGCCCACAAAGCTCATCACCATGGGACTAAACACCTCCCTCTGCAACTGGATCCTGGACTTCCTGATGGTCTGCCCACAGGTGGTAAGAGTAGGCAACAACACATCTGCCATGCTGATCCTCAACACCGGGGCCCCTCAGGGGTGTATGCTTAGTCCCCTCCTGTACTCCCTGTTCACCTGTGACTGCATGGCCAAGCATGACTCCAACACCATCATTAAGTTTGCTGATGACACAACAGTGGTAGGCCTGATCACCGACAACGATGAGACAGCCTATAGGGAGGCGGTCAGATACTTGGCAGTGTGGTGCCAGGACAACAACATCTCCCTCAATGTGAGTAAGACAAAGAAGATGATCATGGACTACAGGAAAAGGAGGCCCCCATTAACATCGGCTGTAGTGGAGCGGGTCGAGAGTTTCAAGTTCCTTGGTGTACGCATCACTAATAACTAATAATGGTCCAAACACACCAAGACAGTCGTGAAGAGGGCACGACAACCCCTTTTCCCCCTCAGGAGACGGAAAAGATTGGGCATGGGTCCCCAGATCCTCAAAAATGTCAACAGCTGCACCATCAAGAGCATCCTGACCGGTTGCATCACCGCCTTGTATGGCAACTGCTCGGCCTCTGAACATTACGCGCTACAGAGGGTAATGCGTACAGCCCAGTACATCACTGGGGCCAAGCTTCCTGCCATCCAGGACCTATATACTAGGCGGTGTCAGAGGAAGGCACCAAAAATTGTCAAAAAAATAAAAAATAAAATGTTTTTGCTTTGTTATTACAGGGTGTTGTGTGTAGATTGATGGAAAAAAAGTAATACATTATAGAATAAGGCTGTAACGTAACAAAATGTGGAAAAAGTCTGAATACTTTCCGATGGCACTGTATATAAAGCAGCTCGAGCACAATAAGATGAGGTTGCTTATCTGAGTGTAGTGGTCAGCAGAGGGATACTGCGAATCTAGCTAGATTTACAGTATATTTAGTGTCTTCTAAAGCTACAGTAGTTAGCTTCACATTCCAATTCAATCGTTATCCATGTAACTGGAGGTGGATAGTGAGCCAACATTTGCCACTAATGAGGAAAGTATATATTTTGCAACATGAGTCCTCTAGGCCTATGCTACTGTAGGTCTAATGATAACGTGATAAGTGGAGGAACAATGACCACAGGGAAGATGTAATATTTTAAGTTGAATTGCTTCAAGTGCATGACATTGATATGTGTGCATGATATTGATGTGTGTGCATGACAATGAACTAAAATCCCACATTTTCAATAAAGCACTGATAACCAGAAGAAAAACAACAAAAGGAAAAACAAGGGTTCCAGTGATTATTGGTAGACCACTGTTGCCTGTCCTTATCTCACTGTCACTTAGGCTGCGTTTACACAGGCAGCTCAATGCTGATCTTTTCTTTTCACTAATAGGTCAGAATACCAATCAGATTAGCTCTGAAAAAGATCTGATGTGATTGGTCAAAAGACCAATTAGTGGAAAAAAATATCAGAATTGGGCTGCCTGTGTAAATGTAGCCTTAATGTACTACTATGCAGCTTCATTGTAACAGAATACAGAATGTGAATGAATGCCCATAAGTATTTAGAATCAGATTATTGAGTTTTCCCAGTAGTATTACAAAGGATTTCTTTATTGGAATGCACGAGGTTCTACAACATGACGACAACAAACAGACAAAACTAAGAGCCTGGGCAAATACTTGAAAACCTATCTTGTTGATACAGTAAACAAATTGTACGTTGGCATCCTAATACATCGTTTTTTCATACGTATTTTAACTGTATTGATATGTGCCTTGGCTTTGTCACATTCAGTCATAGTAACCACAACTGTTTCAATATTGTTATTGCCAACTAAAGTGATACTGTATATTATCTCAAATATATATTTTCATTATGAAAATTACAAAATAATTTATAACTGTAAACATTCATCTATTATTTCTCTCTGTGTAAATACAAATATGCCACTTGGGTTTGGTTGGTGGCCTTAGTTAAGCTATACAGTACCTTCAGAAAGTATTCTCACCCTTTGACTTTTTCCATACACCATAATGTCAAAATGGAATTACCTTTTGGGACATTGTTACAAATTAATTCAAATGAAAAACTGAAATGTCTTAAGTATTCAACCCCTTTGTTATGGCAAGCCTATATGAATTCCTAATAAGTTGCATGGACTAATAGGGTTTAACATGATTTTTTTAATGACTACCTCATTGCTGTACCCCACACATTCAATTATCTGTAAAGGTCGCTCAGTCGAACAGTGAATTTCAAACACAGATTCAACCATAAGACCAGGGAGATTTTACAATGCTTTGCAAATAAGGGTACCTATTGATAGATGGGTAAAAAAATGAAAAAATAAAGATAGGATATCCCTTTGAGCATGGTGAAGTTATTAATTACACTATCAATGGTGTATCAATACACCCAGTCACTACAAAGATACAGGCGTCCTTCCTAACTCAGTTACCAGAGAGGAAAGAAATCCGCTCAGAGATTCTACCATGAGGCCAATGGTGATTTTAAAACAGTTACAGAGTTTAATGGCTGTGATAGGAGACAACTGAGGATGGATCAACAACATTTTAGTTACTCCACAATACTAACCTAATTGACAGAGTAAAAAGAATGAAGCCTGTACAGAATAAAAATATTCCAAAACAAGGTGTTATGTTTGGGGCAAATCCAATACAACACTTTACGGAGTACCACTCTCCATTTTTTCAAGTATAGTGGTGGCTGTATCATGTTGTGGGTATGCTTGTAATCATTAAGGACTGAGGAGTTTTCAGGATAAAAAAATGAACGTAATGGAGTCCAGCACAGGCAAAATCCTAGAAAACCTGGTTCAGTCTGCTTTCCACCAGACACTGGAAGATGAATTCACCTTTCAGCAGGACAGTAACCTAAAACACAAGGCCTAATCTACACTGGAGTTGCTTACCAAGAAGACAGTGCATGTTCCTGATTGGCTGAGTTCCAGTGACTTAAATCTACTTGCCTTAAATGGTTGTCTACCAATGATCAACAACTAATTTGACAGAGCTTGAAGAATTTTGAAAAGAATAATGGGCAAATGTTGCACAATCCAGTTGTGTAAAGCTTGTAGCGACTTACCCAGAAAGACACAGCTGTAATCACTGCCAAAGGTGCTTCTGCAAAGTATTGACTCAGGGGTGTGAATACTTATGTAAGTAGATAAAGGGCTTCATTGCCAAAATCCCAAAGCATCCCTTTTAAGGTCCTTGAAGGCCCAGGGAAGTGTTCTGTAAAATTCTGTATTTAATTTTCAATAAATTGGCAAAAATGTCTAAAAACATGTTTTCACTTTGTCATTATAGGGTATTGTGTGTAGATGGGTGAGATTTTATTTTTATTTAATCCATTTTGAATTTTGGCTGTAACAACAAAATGTGGAATAAGTTAAAGGGTATGACTACATTCTGAAGGCACTGTATGTACCATGACTAATTTGTGAACTCATAATAAATTCATCTCTGTGAGTATCTACACAGCCAATTATGTCTAACAAACATTTATAACAAATATAGCATCACAAGTTATTTGAGGAGTTACATGTTTACAGTGTGAGAGTTTGTAGGGTTGTACACATACGAGTGCAAGTCCAGATTCCCTTTCGCAGAGAACATAGTAAATTATCATCAGTCATTGATCATGAGTTGGAGAACAGAGTGATTTATCATCAGTCATTGATCATGAGTTGGAGAACAGAGTGATTTATCATCAGTCATGAGCCAGAACAGAGTGATTTATCAGGACAATGACAAAAAGTAAACACACACACACACACACAGTCTTGTACAGCTAACCATGTGGGGACACACAATTCTGTCATAATAAATCATATTTTCCCTAAGCCCTAAACCTAACCCGTACTCTTGCCCTAACCCTAACCCAAAAACGTAACCTTAACCCCTAACCCTAGCTCCTAGTTCTAACACTAATTCTAACCTTAACCCTAAACCCCCTAGAAATAGCATTTTACCTTGTGGGGACTAATAAAATGTCCCCAGTTGGTCAAATTTTTGTTTGTTTACTATTCTTGCGGGGATTTCTGGTCCCCACAAGAATAACTAAACACGTCCACACACACACACACACACACTTCCCTGGGCCTGCAAGGACCTTAAAGGGATACTTTGTGATTTTGGCAATGAAGCCCTTTATCTACTTCCTCAGAATCAGATGAACTCATGGATACCACCATTTTTATGTCTTTGCATCCAGTATGAAGGAAGCTGGAAGTAGTTTTGCGAGCAAATTCTAACTAACTAACTAGTATCTGGGTCAATGACGAGACATGTACATTTGATGTCCAAAGGCCATTAATTTAACATAAAAAGATATATATAATATTAAATCACACAACTCTTACCCTTCTTTTGACCCAGAAATATTTGTGTTGCAAACTATTAAATTAAGAGAGTTAATGAGCTCTAAAGTGACAAAATATCCTTCAGTGTAACTGTCCGGGTTAAAATTTGAATGACAAAAGTGTTTTTAAAACGTATAAATTCATCCTAAAAATGTAAATGAACACCCATGGCATAATTGTGTTAGTGTTTGAAACAATATATAGAATAATGGGCGACATACTGTATGTAAAAAATATTTAACTTCAATAACTTTTGTCCGGACTTTTGCGCTTCATCAATGTCATTCAGTTTAACAAATGTAAAAGTTGCTAGGGAGGAAAGACTACCAGAAGTAAACAAATTGACAACAGAATTTCAGCATGCTTACAGGGAAGGACACTCAACAAGCACAGCACTTACACAAATGACTGATGATTGGCTGAGAGAAATTGATGATAAAATGATTGTGTGCGCTGTCTTGTTGGACTTCAGTGCAGCTTTAGACATTATTGGTAGTCTGCTGCTGGAAAAACTTACGTGTTATGGCTTTACACCCCCTGCTATAATGTGGATAAAGAGTTACTTGTCTAACAGAACACATAGGGTGTTCTTTAATGGAAGCCTGTCAAATATAATCCAGTTAGAATCAGGAATTCCACAGGGTAGCTGTTTAGGCCCCTTCCTTTTTTCAATTTTCACTAGCGACATGCCACTGACTTTGAGTAAAGCGTGTGTCTATGTAGGCGTGTCAGAGTGTCTATGTATGCGGATGACTCAACACTATACACGTCAGCTACTACAGCCACTGAAATGACTGCAATACTTAACAAAGAGCTGCAGTTAGTTTCAGAGTGGGTGGCAAGGAAGAAGATAGATATTTATAAAATATTTATAGCATTGTATTTGGAACAAAACACTCATTAAACCCTAAACCTCAGTTAAATCTTGTAATAAATAATGTGGAAATTGAGCAAGTTGAGATGACAAAACTGCTTGGAGTAACCCTAGATTGTAAACTGTCATGGTCTAAACATATTGATGCAGTAGTAGCTAAGATGGGGAGAAGTCTGTCTATAATAAAGCGATGCTCTGCCTTCTTAAGAACACTATCAACAAGGCAGGTCCTACAGGCCCTAGTTTTGTCGCACCTTGACTACTGTTCAGTCGTGTGGTCAGGTGCCGCAGAAAAGGACAAAAAAAGAACAGGGCAGCACAGCTGACCCTTGGATGTACACAGATAGCTAATATTAATAATATGCATGTCAATCTCTCCTGGCTGAAAGTGGAGGAGAGATTTACTTCATCACTACTTTTATTTATGAGAGGTATTGACATGTTGAATGCACCGAGCTGTCTGTCTAAACTACTGGCACATAGCTCGGACACCCATGCATACCCTACAAGAGGTTTCTTCACAGTCCCCAAGTTCAGAACAGACTATGGGAGGCACACAGTACTACATAGAGCCATGACTACATGGAACTCTATTCCGCATCAAGTAACTGACGCAAGCAGTAAAATTATATATAAAAAACAGATAGAAAAACACCTTATGGAACAGCGGGGACTGTGAAACAACACAAACATTGGCACACACGATAACATACGCACTATACATACACATGGATTTAGTACTGTAGATATGTGGTAGTAGTGGAGTAGGGGCCTGAGGGCACACAGTGTGTTGTGAAATCTGTGAATGTATTGTAATGTTTTTAAAATTGTATAAACTGCCTTAATTTTGCTGGACCCCAGGAAGAGTGGGGATCCGTAATACATACAAATACAAAGGTATTGTTTTCATGCTACTGTCCACAACAGAATAGGATATAAAACTGGGTGGATAAAACTGGGTGGATAACACTTAACATTAAGTTGCACTATTACACTGTAGTTATGTTTTATTGCACTGCAGTTAAGGTATAACTGATGCATTATATTAGTTAATATAATATCACACACACACACAATTATGGATTAAAAATGGATTATGAATTATATTCATTAATAGCTGCTTCACGTTTGGGACACTTTATGAAATATCTAGACTGTACAAGTTTGAATTGAAGTAGGTTGATGGGCATTTTATGTAGCTATTTTGTGTAGGTATCTTGAAATTGCATTTGTGTACCTGCATTGAATATACATTTACCAGTTAGAGTGTAACAATGCATAATTACAACATTAACCATCATGTAATAATCGTGCAATAATTCAACTTAATGCAACGTAAAGTGTTGCCGCAGCCTCAAATTATAGTAAAATTATTCTTATTAAAATTAGCAATGAAATAGTAAAACATGTTTGAGAGAGAAAGGGAGAGGGAGTTGATTTAACTTATAAACTTTGATTAAGTGTTGTCATAGTATAGCCTACTATTAACAACATTTAATGGATGCGAATCCTATTCTGTGCCAGTGTCATTCAGGGTAACAAAATATTTTCATACAGTATAACACCAGTATTTTATATTAAAATACAATAACTTTGTTTTGTTGACTCAGAGACAAAAACAAATCTCAAAGCATGAATGAAAGATATTTTCATAGATTTTTGCATTTTTTCAGTGTAAGGCAGGAAGTTTTTGTAAAAAACCTGCAACAAATTTTGAGTTGTACCCATGGCACATCAAATATGTGGTATTCAAAATAAAATGTCTTTTTTTCGGGGTAGTTCTATTTCTGCCAGTCTAAGCTTGGATACTTAACCTTGTGATTATGAAAAATGGGCCAAAAATAAAAAACACTTTACTAGGGTACATTCATATGAATCACAATAAAAATGAATTATTGGCTTTATTCTTGAATATGACTAATATGGGCATAGGTGACACTCCAATTAACATAAAAAAGCCTTTTAGGGAATTGTAATTGCTGTTTTATTTTTTTGCTACTTTGAAAACCTTATACGTCTTTGACCTATCTACTAGCATGCCAACAGTTTCCAAAGACTTTCAGTCATTGCGCTAACGCTAGTTGGCAATTGAACTAACGCTAGTTAGCAACTTCCTTCAAGCTGCACACAGAGGCATAAAAATGGTATCCACAAGTTCATCTGACTCTGGGGAAGTAGATAAAGGGCTTCATTGCCAACATCCTGAAGTATCCCTTTAACGTGGGACTTGTACTTGTCTTTCTCAAACCCACAGTAGTTTGCAGCATCGTTAGGACGAGCAGTAATCATAGAACTCAAGAGAACTAGCAATGCTGTGTTATTGATTCAGATATTATTGTAAGTCCCCCGTGTAATCATGTGTACAGTACTGCTCTTCCATGGTGAATGAGGACTGCTAGCGCCCTTCTGCTCCCCCTCTTTTCTACTGCTCTTCCATGGTGAATGAGGACTGCTAGCGCCCTTCTGCTCCCCCTCTTCTCTACTGCTCTTCCATGATGAATGAGGACTGCTAGCTCCCTTCTGTTCTCCCTCTTCTCTTTGCCACCTTTTCTACTTTTACAGCATCCTTTCTTCTCTGGCCTCTGGAGCATTCCCTCAGATAGATAAGTCTGTCTGGCCGTCTCAGGAGTTTTCCTCCAGTGCTCTGCGGAAACTGAGCCGTTTGACGGAATCCCTTTGGATGGGACAGCAGAGAAGGTGAGGAGGAGGTGGAGAGAGGAGGAGAGGAAACTATTCAATTAGATTTGCATGGGGGCATCGGCAACATGAAAATACAACACAGCAGCTGTCAGATTCTTTCAGATGACATAAGCAAGCAGGACTGTTAATAGGATTAACATGAAACTAAAATGAACATTCTTATTAAACATATTCAGGTATCAGTGGTGTTCCAAATGGAACTATTTTCCCTATATACAGTAGTGCACTACCTTGGACCAGGGGCTATAGTGGTATAGGGAATGGGGTGCCATTTGGGACGTAACCTAAACCTCCTCCGTTTCCAAACATTTCCCCTCACATTTGGGCCCGAATGGACTCAGCCCTACATTGTGCACTTTGATGATCCGTTACCTGTTCTCCAGGCGTGGTTTGATGGGTTTGTAGAGCTCGGGTATCTTCCTCTCCAGCATGGGCCGCAGGTTCTCTCTCAGGCGGTTGTAGTTCTTCTTCAACTCCTGCTGGTACTCCTTCTGGTCCAACGTGATCAGGTGTTTGTTCTTCTCCACAGCCTCGCCACATCTACAGAGGAACAAAGGGGGGAAAAACATAGGACGTGTCCCAAATGGAACCCTATTCCCTATATACAGTAGACCAGGGTCCATAAAGTAGTGCACTATATACACTGTAGGGAATATGGTACCATTTGGGATATAACCATACGGCGGGCTGTGTCTCAAGTCTTCAATGACTTCCTCTCCTCACCTTCATCACTCAACACTGACCTGATATTACTTTTCAATCATCTTCATGAGGATGTTCATGCATCCATTTCATTTCCTTCTTTTCTTTTCATGGATTTCAGTTCATTTCCTGAATGAACTATGTGACCGACATGGATTTGTCCCCAAATCAGTTCACATTGGCATTTAATAATTGTTTCACCTTATTAAACAACCTGTGTCTCCACCTGTATTAGATGTTCACGCTTTCTCTGAGCCTTGCTTCCTTTTTTAGTACAGGATTGCTCAAGGAAGGAAAGTGTCTCTTGTAGTACTGTGCTGAGTGTGGCAGGGAGTATAGTGATCCGTGCCCAAACACAGTACCCTGGGGTTGAACCTCATTTCAGAGGACAGGTACGGTACAGGGTCTGGTCTGCCTGCAGTCACAATTACAACATGCATAATGGATGACAGACAAATGAGGCAGAAGAAAATGGAAAGACTAGGATGCTTAAAAAACACATGGTTGCACTTATCGCTCCCCTTTTAATGCAAGTAATATGACAAATGTAATCTAACAGAATACAGTAAATGCATAGGGACTGCTGGAAAAAAGGGGGCTGGGGAAAAAATAGCATTTCACTTCCCCCCCACAAAATCAGTTGATGTGTTGCTACTAGCTAGCCATCGTCCTTCCAGCCCAAATAGCAGTTTGAGAAGTGGATTCTTGGAATATAACGAGCTCGTGCAAACTTGCATGGATTATGGAAGAAAATAAACGTTTCTGAAATGACAATAAATATTTGCTGGCCTGCTTGCAGCAATCAACGTAGTTGGAATGAGACATGAGGGTTTCCAAATGAAAGCCACCTTTTCGGAGGCAAACGATACGAGACACACATACACACTTGCACAGAGACACAAAGACACACTCCCTGGACCAAATCACCATAGTCCCTGCCTCATCCGTTTAGACGGTTGGTTTAAATTATGTTTCAAATATTCAAACTAAAATGAAAGTCCCCAGGGAACAATAAAGCTTTTCTGTTCCACGCAGCTGAGTGATATTAAAGGGGAAACAAGTTAATACGCCTGTCCTGTTGTTGTATTAAATCACGTCTAGCTTCCTTCAGTATCACCTAGGAATGTATTCCAGTAATAACACATTACCAAGACAGATGGTGTGGGTGCATACATAGCTGGTTTTACTGTCATTTGCTTGCTTTTCCATGTCCACCATTTTTATTATTATAATTTTTATTTATTTAATCTTTATTTAACTCGGGAAAATCAGTTAAGAACAAATTCTTATTTACAATGACGGCCTACACCGACGACGCTGGGCCAATTGTGGCTGGTTGTGATACAGCCTGGATTCGAACCAGGGTGTCTATAGTGACACCTCTAGCACTGAGATGCAGTGCCTTAGACCACTGCGCCACTCGGGAGCCCAATAGTACCATGCAACAGTACTAATATATATGGTCTCCATACTTCAAGCCACCACTAAAACAATTTCAAACCATTAATGCCAGAAATATATATTCCACCACAAAATGTACTATTGCCGGCATTGAAAACCATTGGACACTTTGGGGAAAAGATAGAGAATTGAACTGCACCCAAAGCAAGTGTCAAAGCGAGATCAAAAGTGAGAGCACAAAGTGTAAGTTTGATGTGTTTCTCATCACTGGCTGGTAGGCGTGCCATGCAGTTGCACGGTGGTGTTTGGTTTGGCTCTCACCTCATGATGAACTCTTTGAAACACAGGCGCAGTTTGTTGTGGTGACGGAAGAGCTTGGGGTCTGCTGGGATCTCATTCAGAAAGACCTGGGCCACCTCCAACGGTCCCTACACACACACACGCACCCCACACACACGCACACACGGAGGGAGAGCGTGAAGGATGGAAGGAAAGGAGGAAGATGGTATAAGAAAGGAAGAAAGAGTGTGAGCATATGAATGATGAATGCCTCACTTTCATTAGAGGAAAGGACTTCCTAACTGAATACTCAGCAATGACTTTCATTAGAGGAAAGGACTTCCTAACTGAATACTCAGCAATGACTTTCATTAGAGGAAAGGACTTCCTAACTGAATACTCAGTAATGACTTTCATTAGAGGAAAGGACTTCCTAACTGAATACTCAGCAATGACTTTCATTAGAGGAAAGGACTTCCTAACTGAATACTCAGTAATGACTTTCATTAGAGGAAAGGACTTCCTAACTGAATACTCAGCAATGACTTTCATTAGAGGAAAGGACTTCCTAACTGAATACTCAGTAATGACTTTCATTAGAGGAAAGGACTTCCTAACTGAATACTCAGTAATGACTTTCATTAGAGGAAAGGACTTCCTAACTGAATACTCAGCAATGACTTTCATTAGAGGAAAGGACTTCTTAACTGAATACTCAGCAATGACTTTCATTAGAGGAAAGGACTTCCTAACTGAATACTCAGCAATGACTTTCATTAGAGGAAAGGACTTCCTAACTGAATACTCAGCAATGACTTTCATTAGAGGAAAGGACTTCCTAACTGAATACTCAGTAATGACTTTCATTAGAGGAAAGGACTTCCTAACTGAATACTCAGCAATGACTTTCATTAGAGGAAAGGACTTCCTAACTGAATACTCAGTAATGACTTTCATTAGAGGAAAGGACTTCCTAACTGAATACTCAGTAATGACTTTCATTAGAGGAAAGGACTTCCTAACTGAATACTCAGCAATGACTTTCATTAGAGGAAAGGACTTCCTAACTGAATACTCAGTAATGACTTTCATTAGAGGAAAGGACTTCCTAACTGAATACTCAGTAATGACTTTCATTAGAGGAAAGGACTTCCTAACTGAATACTCAGTAATGACTTTCATTAGAGGAAAGGACTTCCTAACTGAATACTCAGTAATGACTTTCATTAGAGGAAAGGACTTCCTAACTGAATACTCAGTAATGACTTTCATTAGAGGAAAGGACTTCCTAACTGAATACTCAGTAATGACTTTCATTAGAGGAAAGGACTTCCTAACTGAATACTCAGTAATGACTTTCATTAGAGGAAAGGACTTCCTAACTGAATACTCAGTAATGAATGCGTTCCAAACGGCCCCCTATTCCATAGATAGTGGACTTCTTTTGACCAGAGCCCATTACATAAGCAATATGTTGCCATATGATATGCAGCCAAAGTGTTCAGCCAGGACATAAGGAAGAGATCAGATGAAGGAGACCCTGATTAGCCTGATCGCTGTGTGGCTAATGTCACCACTAACCCTGCCTACAAGCAGCCATTTGGCTCCCATTCATTCCCTCTCTGGGACCGTGTTATCCTAACTTATATTTATCATGAAACCACAGCACGCTCACATGGCCAGGCATTAGAATGCTCATCGGAGTTCATTCGCAGACATATGTGCTAGGCTAGGGCCTGGAGAGACGGACGGACAGAGGGGAGCCATCCCTCTCTAGTGATTAGGCCCAGGGCTGTGTTTGTTTATGGACAGCATGAACATTAAGGTTGTGTATACAGTCAGCAGGTGAAAGCAGGGGTTGCTGTCAGAATAGACTATACAAAAGAGAGCTGGGGCCTGATGTAACTACATCATTACTTTAGCGTTTAGCCAACGTTTGACGGGAGCTGTAAGCCATCAGATCAAAGGGTTTCAGTGTTTCGCGCAGACATGAAAGAAGAGGTTGTGAATGAAGGTTTTAACAGAATCAGCCGAGGCACTGTACAGACGATGTTATGGTTGAACTGGACTCTTTATCATCACGTTACTTACTAACTTCCTAGATTGGATGTTTCCTCGAGGTTAGTGATGAGGATTCAGGAGAATACAACTCGCACCTACGAGATACACTATGCAATCACTTCAGTTGGCTTTTCACACTTGTTTTTCCTCTTCATTTGATGTGTGGGGTCAATGAGTAACTATCAAATCAGTAATGCTAATGTTAAAAATGCCAGTGGGGGGAGGGGGGGCAGGAAAATGTATTTATTTGGGGTCAGGACAGGTGGCTGGAGGTACCTGGTTGACGGTGGCTCCCACAGAGCCCTGTAGAAGCATCTGGAGCATCTTAGCATCTGGCTGCTCCCTGTGTGTGGCTACCGCTAACTCCCTGGTCTTCTTCTGCATGTCCTCGATGGCCACCTCAATGGGAGTCAGGTCAAACTTGAGGATTGGAGGATGAGAAGGAAGGAGAGGCAAAGAAAGTGAAAGGTACACAAGTTAGATTTGGAAAGATAAAATAAATAAAAAATCTGTCTAATTGGCTAAGAGACATTAACGATCAAAAAGCAAAGATGAACCCAATATTGAAAAGCCGTGTCTAAATAGGCTTTGTTCTAACAGCATACCTCCTCTTTCTGGATGACGTTGATGCGTGTCTTGATGTAGGGGAAGGTGTGCATGGTGGTGAGGATGGTCTTCCTCTTGTACTGCTCGTTGAGCTCACCGCGCGGCCGCCCCGCCTTTGTGAAGGGCGTGGTGTACATGAAGCGACGCAAGTTGAAGTTCTTCTCAAAGTTGGTCAGGCGGTCTTTCATCTCATAGTCATCAAAGAAGGGCTCCACGTAGGTGATCTGTATGTAGGCCTGTGGGAGGGAGAGAGAGAGAGGGAGAGAGAGAGAGTGAAGGGAGGAGAATGAGAGAAAAAGCGAGTGAGGGGGATAAAAGTAGAGATGCATCTAGTTGTTTGTGAATGTTCCTCTCAATAATTTGACATATTCACAACCAACAAGATGCATCTGTACTTTTATGTGAGTCAGAAGGTAGTGAAAAGGGACACAGCAGGAACACAGGATGGTTTGGTGGTGTACTGTCATATAATGTACCTTGTTAGCATCCAGTTTGCTTCTGTCTATGTCTTTGGAGTCTTTGATCATCTCAAGGGCATCGCCAAAACACTGACTGTAGAAGTTCTACAACACAAATAGATGCAGTACTCCTATGAATAGATGCAGTACGCCTATGAATAGATGCAGTACTCCTATGAATAGATGCAGTACGCCTATGAATAAATGCAGTACTCCTATGAATAGATGCAGTACTCCTATGAAGAGATGCAGTACTCCTATGAATAGATGCAGTACTCCTATGAATAGATGCAGTACTCCTATGAATAGATGCAGTACTCCTATGAATAGATGCAGTACTCCTATGAATAAATGCAGTACTCCTATGAATAAATGCAGTACTCCTATGAATAAATGCAGTACTCGTGAATAGATGCAGTATTCATATGAATAGATGCAGTTTTTATATCCATGCAGTAAAAGCATGCACACACGCACACACAGACACACACGCACGCAGACACAAGCTCTCTCTCAGTTACCTCCAGTCTGTGGGATATCTCTGGCAGGTGGGTGATCGCTGGCTCCTTGTAAACAAACTCCTGTTCGTCCAGGTCTCCAAACTTGGCCCCATAAAAACCCACGCGGAAATACGTCCCAAACATCCTCTTATGGCCCTGGGACGACGACAAACACATGAAAGCGACTCAGCATTGTAACATTTTATACAAAAAAATATAATTAACATCCAACTGAAGGAAATAGGTAAACAGCTTTCCTCCAAACACAGCACATCGACGTCCAATTCTAATCTTAAGCATTTCACTATAATTGTAAGTACTTCATATGTATTGTGACTGTAATCCCTTCATATACAGTAGTCCACGCTGATTTCTGTCTGTACCTTCTGAATGATGTTGTCGAAGGCTCTCTGGAGTTTCTCATGAGTGGAGACCAGCTCCCGGAAATCTCTGTGAGCCTCCAGAACAGGCATAATGATCTTATACACTTCATTCACTGTCTCATACAGACCACCCTGAAAACAAAGCAACAACACACTATTATCACCATTGTTGTGTGTCTTTATGTGAGTGCAGCAGTACCATTGTTTAGGATCCGCTTTTGTTTGTTTGTCTTACGTTGCTGAAGAGTTCTGCAGCCTGCTTCAGTAGGCCCACCAGACCACTGGTGGTGAAGTATTGTCCTGAACAGACACCGTCCTCATCTGGGGACAGGATGTCATCTGATACCGCTGACTCCTCCAGCACGTTGGGAGAGATGTTCTATAGAAGCAACCAACCAATCAGACTCATCCGGCATGTTACAAATGGGAATCAATCAATCAGGTATTACTGACAGCTTTGTTTTTCACAAAAAAACTAAGTCATGAAGTGATTAACCAAGACAGCAACCAAACAATGAAACATTACATTGAGTTTACAGCTCCCCTTCATGGCAACAGTCAACAGACCATAATCAGCAGTGTGTGTGTGTGTGTGTGTGTGTGTGTGTGTGTGTGTGTGTGTGTGTGTACAGTCTAGGTACCCACCTGAAAGGTGACGCTGCCCACAGGTAGGTATTTGTGGTCCTCCAGCATGCTGAGATATTCAGCCACCAGGGCTGCAGCATGGACCAGACACATGGCCGACTCGGTAAAACACTTCCTGTTCTTGTGTTTTTCCGCCATGTTCTGCAACCAGGTCAACCTCAGGTCAGGAGACGTCTGGTAACCCTTCGCTATCCTGGAGACAGAAGCAGGGAGAGGGGGAGTGATGCTGAAATCCAAACCAACCCCAGTACTCCAGCTCTTAGTTACTCCTGTAGATCTGGGACTGTATTCATAAAACTTCTCAGAGAAGAAATGCTAATCTATGATCAATTTTCCCTTTTAGATTGTAATGAATGGATGGTGGAACCTGATCCTAGATTAGACGCTTTGTGTATACAGGTCCTGTAATCAGCTATAATAATGTATTCTCCTTGCATCCTGTGAGGCTGGGAGGTCAGTGAGTGAAGTGAGGGAATGGTTTGGGGTGAGGGAAGCATTTGAGGAGGGCTGGGAGTCAGTTTTAGGTAGCATAATGTAAATTCAAAACCTTTTACAGATGCCTGGCTTATGCAGAATGAAAAACAAGAATGTATCTGTCGACATGCAGAATGTAAGCAGATGACACATGCACAGAGAGTCTGCATTCACACCCACACAAACTCTATGGATTTACATACACAAAAGCAGATCTCTGTCGCAGACTGCTACCACATGGTTTCCATAGTGAGGAACAAACAGAGAAGAAACCAATCCACAAAGAAATGAATAGGAACCAGGAGAAAAACATACACAGAGCCCTACAGCAGGAGTAGTACCTGTACATGAGGTCCATGAGCATCTCTGGGTCTTCCTGGAACTCTCTCATCTTCACCGTGTCTGACAGGATACTGTTTAAGTTCCTCAGCAGCTCATCCACCTACACGCACACAATAACACTAGGGTTCATACCAACGTGTTGCGTGTGTGTGTGTGTGTGTGTGTGTGTGTGTGTGTGTGTGTGTGTGTGTGTGTGTGTGTGTGTGTGTGTGTGTACCTGTGAGGGCAGCGGTGTGTTCTGCATCTCTGTGTCCTCCTCTGCATAGGCCAGTATGGTACGTAGGGACCTGCGGAGGTACTCCTCATGGAAGTCCTCGGACTTCCCCACCAGAGAGGCTAGAGACATAGTCACCTGCATCTTCACCCGGGAGAAGTTCTACGCAGCACAGAGAGAGAGAGAGAGAGAGAAAGAGGGACAGGGGCATGAGTATCTGGGGTTAGGTGGGACCTAGACTACGTCCCAAATAGCACGCCATTACATACATAGCGCAGTACTTTTTAAAAATGGCCCATAGGGCTCTGTGTTCATCTCTGTAGACAGAGAGGGACCTGTCCTGTGGCCCTCTGTTCATCTCTGTAGAGAGGGATTTGACAGGGAGGAGGCCCATACTCATAATCAGGGCTTGGAGTGGAGGGACACTAACACAGGCTGGCTGTATTAATAAAAAGCTAACTATAAAAAGCATTTATTAAAGAATGATATGACATTGCTCAGTCATGTATTGGCTAATAAAGTAGACTTTAGGGTTGTCAATATTCCCATTTAAGTCGGTCTACTTGTCTAGGTCTGTCTCCCTCTGCCTTATTCTCTGAACCTCTCTCACTGTCCCTTTCTTTGAATCTCCCTTGCTCTCCGTCTCCTTCTCCCTCTGCCTCCTTCTCTGAATCTCTCTCTCGCTGTCTCTTTCTCCTTATCTCTGAATCTCTCTCTGTCTCCTTCACCCTCTGACTATCTGAATCTCTGTCTCCCTCTCCCTCTCTGAATCGCTCTCGCTGTCTCTGTCTCCTTTTCACTATGCATCTCTGTCTCTTTCTCCTTATCATGTTCTTTCTCGGTCAGTCCGGTTGTTGCTGAGGGGGGGGTCACAGAGTTTCCTCCAGGTAATGGAAGGCTTAGCGCTGACATGGTTGTGTGTGTGTGTGTGTGTGTGTGTGTGTGTTTGTGTGCGTGCGTATATAACCCCATCCATCTCTGCCATCATCAGCAAAGCGAGAAATTATCTCCCATTAGCTGAGACATAATCACCTATGGATCATCTCTACGGCCCCATTCTGTTAAACCGAGTGTGGCGCCAGGCCTGATACGTTTTGTGTGTGTGCGTGTGTGTGTGTGTGTTCCCTGTGCTGGGGTCACTATCACTGAGTGATGCTGTTATTCCTTCTTGTTTCTTTCCATCCTTCTCTCTGCCTTTCTCTTAACTACAACCAGGTTTCCGTCCAACCTTCTTATGCCGGATAAAAAAAATGTCAAGACAGGCCTGATGGAAACAGTAAATTTGTCGGTAAATGTTCGAAATGTGGACAAAACAAAATACCCTAGACAAGGTGAGTCTTTTTCAGTCTGTAAAATTAATCATGTGTGAAATGGCGGTGGAAACGCTTTGATGTGCAAATCTCTCCCGCACTACCCTCCCTCTCTCCCGCCCTACCCCTCCCTCTCACCCTACCCCTCCCTCTCACCCTACCCCTCCCTCTCTCCCGCCCTACCCCTCCCTCTCTCTCACCCTACCCCTCCCTCTCACCCTACCCCTCCCTCTCTCCCGCCCTACCCCTCCCTCTCTCCCGCCCTACCCCTCTCTCTCTCTCACCCTACCCCTCCCCCTCTCCCGCCCTACCCCTCCCTCTCGCCCTACCCCTCCCTCTCACCCTACCCCTCCATCTCACCCTACCCCTCCCTCTCTCCCGCCCTACCCCTCCCTCTCTCCCGCCCTACCCCTCCCTCTCACCCTACCCCTCCCTCTATCTACATCTCGCTACCTCCCACCCCTTCTCTCCCTCCCTATGGGAAACATATTTACATTGGAAAAGCAACTGAAATAAACAAATCAACAAAAGTGAGAAGAAACAAAATACAATTTTACAGTAAACATTGCACTCATAAAGGTTTCATGAGGATAAAGTATGTTATCAGCTAAAAAAACATAACAGATAAATATTGGTTGTATTTACAATGTTGTTTGTGCTCCACTGGTTGCCCTGTTTTCATGACAACTGGTCACAAATCTTGCTGCTGTGATTTGCACATTGCGGTATTTTGTGTAACAGATATGGGAGTAAATCAATGTTTGATTTGTTTTCAAATTCTTTCTAGGTCAGTGTGATCTATGGGAAAAATGTGTGGTCATACCTTTGGCAGGAGGTAAGGAATTGCAGCCCAGTTTTCACCTCATTTTGTGGGCAGTGGGCACATAAACTTTCTTCTCTCGAGAGCCAGGTCTGCCTCTCTCAATAGCAAGGCTATGCTCACTGAGTCTGTACATAGTCAAGGATTATCTTAATTTTGGGTCTGTCACAGTGGTCATGTATTCTACTACTGTGTATTCTCTGTGAATTCTGACGGGCCGCCCCCAGGTGGTGAAGGTAGGAAACAACACCATCCTCGACAGTGGGGCCCCACAAGGGTGCGTGCTCAGCCCCTCCTGTACTCCCTGTTCACCCATGACTGCGTGGCCACACACGCCTCCAACTCAATCATCAAGTTTGCAGACGACACAACAGTAGTAGGCCTGATTACCAACAACGATGAGACAGCCTACAGAGAGGAGGTGAGGGCCCTGGGAGTGTGGTGCCAGGAAAATATCCTCTCACCAAACGTAAACAAAACTAAGGAGGTGATTGCGGACTTCAGGAAACAGCAGAGGGAGCAACCCATATCCACATCGACGGGACAGCAGTGGAGATGGTGGAAAGCGTGAAGTTCCTCGGCGTACACATCACTGACAAACTGAAATGGTCCACCCACACAGACTGTGGTGAAGAAGGCACAACAATGCCTCTTCAACCTCAAGAGACTGAAGAAATGTGGCTAAAACCCTCAAACTTTTACAGATGCAAAATTGAGAGCATCCTGTTGGGTTGTATCACCGCCTGGTATGGCAACTGCACCACCTGCAACTGCAGGGCTCTCCAGAGGGAAGTGGGGTTTGCCCAATGCATCACCGGGGACAAGCTACCTGCCCTCCAGGACACCTACAGCACCCGATGTCACAGGAAGGCCAAAAAGATTATCAAGGACAACAACCACCCGAGCCACTGCCTGTTCACCCCTCTATCATCCAGAAGGCGAGGTCAGTACAGGTGCATCAAAGCTGGGATCGAGAGATTGAAAAACAGCTTCTATCAAGGCCATTAGACTGTTAAACAGCCATCACTAGCACAGCGGCCACTGCACTATATACATACACTTGAAATCACAGGCCACTTTAATAATGGAACATTAGCCACTTTAATAATGGAACATTTGTCACTTTAATAATGTTTACATATTTTGCATTACTCAGTATATACTGTATTCTATCCTATTCTACTGTATCTTAGTCTATGCCACTCTGACATTGCTCGTCTAAATATTGATATATTCTGAATTCCATTCCTTTACTTTAGATTGTGTGTCTTGTTAGGTATCTGTGGAGTCTGTGTTTGTGAACAGAACCCCAAAACCAGCTGGCTGAGGGGACTCTTCTCTAGGTTCATCTCTCTGTAGGTGAGGGCTTTGCAGTGTAATGTGTGGGCATCGCTTCCTTTTAGGTGGTTGTACAATTTTACAGCTCTTTTGGGGAGTTTGATTAGCGGGTCTAGTCCTAAATCTCCTCTGCATGCATTGTTTGGGGTTTGCGTCGTACAGGAAGGATATTTTGTCAGAATTCTGCATGCAGAGTCTCAATTGGGTTTTATGAATTATTGGTTGGTGAGTGGACCCCAGACCTCACAACCATAACGGACAATGGGTTCTATAACTGATTTAAGTACTTTTAGCTAGATCCTAATTGGGATGTCAAGTTTTATGTTCCTTTTGATGGCATAGAATGTGCATTTGTTGTCCTGGCAACTGGACCCATTTTGGAAGACCATTATTTTTGTCTTACTGAGATTTAGCGTCATGGCCCAAATCTGACAGAATCTGTGCAGAAGATCTAGGTGCTGCTGTAGGCCCGCCTTGGTTGGGGACAGAAGCAACAGATCATCTGCAAGCAGTAGACATTTGACTTCAGAGTGTAGTATGGTGAGGCCGGGTGCTGCAGACTGTTCTAGTGCCCTAGCCAATTAATTGATATACAGCTGAAGTCGGAAGTTTACATACACTTAGGTTGGAGTCATTAAAACTCGTTTTTCACCCACTCCACAAATGTCTTGTTAACACACTAAAGTTTTTGCAAGTCGGCAAGGACATCTACTTTGTGCATGACACAAGTCATTTTTCCAACAATTGTTTACAGACAGATTATTTTACTTATTATTCACTGTATCACAATTCCAGTAGGTCAGAAGTTTACATACACTAAGTTGACTGTGCCTTTAAACAGCTTGAAATATTCCATAAAATGATGTCATGGCTTTAGAAGCTCCTGATAGGCTAATTGACATCATTTGAGTCAATTGGAGGCCTACCTTCAAACTCAGTGCCTCTTTTATTGACATCATGGGAAAATCAAAAGAAATCAGCCAAGACCTCAGAAAAGAAATTGTAGACCTCCACAAGTCTGGTTCATCCTTGGGAGCAATTTCCAAACGCCTGAAGGTACCACGTTCATCTGTACAAACAATAGTACGCAAGTATAAACACCATGGGACCACGCAGCCGTCATACCGCTCAGGAATGAGACACGTTCTGTCTCCTAGAGATGAAAAATACTTTGGTGCGAAAAGTGTAAATCAATCTCAGAACAACAGCAAAGGACCTTGTGAAGATGCTGGAGGAATCAGGTACAAAAGTATATATATCCACAGTAAAACGAGTCCTATATCGACATAACCTTAAAGGCAGCTCAGCAAGGAAGAAGCCACTGCTCCAAAACCGCCATTTAAAAGCCAGACTACGGATTGCAACTGCACATGGGGGGGACAAAGATCGTACTTTTTGGAGAAATGTCCTCTGGTCTGATGAAACAAAAATATAACTGTTTGGCCATAATGACCATCGTTATGTTTGGAGGAAAAAGGGGGAGGCTTGCAAGCCAAAGAACACCATCCCAACTGTGAAGTATGGAGATGGCAGCATCATGTTGTGGGGGTGCTTTGCTGCAGAAGGGACTGGTGCACTTCACAAAATAGATGGCATCATGAGGAAGGGAAATGATGTGGATATATTGAAGCAACATCTCAAGGCATCAGTCAGGAAGTTAAAGCTTGGTCGCAAATGGGTCTTCCAAATGGACAATGACTCCAAGCATACTTCCAAAGTTGTGGCAAAATGGCTTAAGGACAACAAAGTCAAGGTATTGGAGTGGCCATCACAAAGCCCTGACCTCAATCCTATAAAAAATTTGTGGGCAGAACTGAAAAAGCGTGTGCGAGCAAGGAGGCCTACAAACCTGACTCAGTTACACCAGCTCTGTCAGGAGGAATGGGCCAAAATTCACCCAACTTATTGTGGGAAGCTTGTGGAAGGCTACCCAAAATGTTTGACACAAGTTAAACATTTTAAAGGCAATGCTACCAAATATTAATTGAGTGTATGTAAACTTCTGACCCACTGGGAATGTGATGAAAGAATTAAAAGCTGAAATAAATTCTCTCTACTATATTACTCTTACATTTCACATTGTTAAAATAAAAAATGGTGATCCTAACTGACCTTAGACAGGGAATTTTTACTAGGATTAAATGTCAGGAATTGTGAAAAACTGAGTTTAAATGTATTTGGCTAAGGTGTATGTAAACTTCCGACTTCAACTGTACATGTTGAAGAGGGTGGGGCTCAAGGTGCTTCCCTGTCTCACCCCACTCCTCTGAGGAAAGACATATGTGTGTTTATTGCCAATTTTAACTGCACACTTGTTGTGTTCTTTGATTTTATAATATTGTATGTTATCCCCCAACAATGCTTTCCATCAATTTGTATAGCAGACCCTCATGCCAAATTGAGTCAAAAGCTTTTTTGAAATAAAAAAAGCATGAGAAGACTGCTTTGTTTTGTTTATCAATTAGGGTGTGCAGGGTTTATACGTGGTCTGTCATACGATATGCTGGTAAGAAGACAATTTGGCATTTGCTCAGGACATTGTGTTCACTGAGGAAATGTTGGAGTCTGCAACGCTTACTTACAAGCCCATAACCAACAATACAGTTCAAGAAATAGTTAAGAAAATATTAGAAGTAAAAAAAAAAATGTTTTTTAAAAACTATCACAAAATAAAGATAATAATGAGGCTATATACAGGGGTTACCGGTACCGAGTCAACATGTGGGGGTCTACAACTGTTGTATTCGGTGCACGTGACCATTTAAAAAAACATTTTTAATGATACTGCAGAGGGTTTTTCCAAGGTAACTGTCGACGTATATTCCACAGTAATTATTGGGGTCAAATTTGTGTCCACTTTTGTGGATTGTGGTGATCAGACCTTGTTTCCAAATATTGGGGTGAGGATAACATCGAAGAGTTTAAGAATAGCCATTTTGAATTTGTGGTCTGCATATTTTATCATTTCATTTAGTATACCATCAACATTACAGGTCTTTTTGATAAAGTAGTCTATAGTACCACTGCCAAGGGATGGGCTGTAGGTGTACCTACCATAGGATTCCCCTCGAAGCCTACCACTGACTATGTACAAACCCAGCATGCGACAGAGCTGAGTTGTGACCCATTTTTGTTGGTTGTTTTGTCGTAGTTGTGTCTAGGGGGGCATATTTGGGAGGGAATGCAGTCCACTCCAGCTAGGTGCTTGTCTCCCTGTGTGCGGAGGGTGTGAGGTTACTGTCCAGTTCTGGCGTTTAGGTCAGACTAGTACATGTCCCTGGGGATGGAAATGGTTGATCTCCCACTCTAGGATGGAGAAGCTTTCTTCATTAAAGTATGGGGATATAGGCGGCAGGAGGACATTTTTCTCTGTTGAGATTATTTCCATTTTAATTTCTAGTCAAATGTAAAATGTTTCTGTTTTGCTTAATTTAATTGAGTGGATTAGGTCTGATCTAGCCTGAGCACATGTGTGATTTTCAAGTTGTCGAGGTTGGGGACATGGAAGGGTCAGGAGGCTTGGTTTGACCTGGAGGGACCTATATGAGTTGTGGCCATGGTTGGTTTGGGAGGGTGTTGACTGGTTGGGGTGGGAGGGTGTTGGCTGGTCGGTTGGAGAGGGTGTTGGCTGGTCGGTTGGAGAGGGTGTTGGCTGGTCGGTTGGGGAGGGTGTTGGCTGGTCGGTTGGGGAGGGTGTTGGCTGGTCGGTTGGGGAGGGTGTTGGCTGGTCGGTTGGGGATGGTGTTGGCTGGTCGGTTGGGGAGGGTGTTGGCTGGTCGGTTTGGGAGGGTGTTGGCTGGTCGGTTTGGGAGGGTGTTGGCTGGTCGGTTTGGGAGGGTGTTGGCTGGTCGGTTTGGGAGGGTGTTGGCTGGTTGGGGTGGGAGGGTGTTGGCTGGTTGGGGTGGGGAGGTGCCTGGTGGTGCCTCTCTCTCCCTCTCCCTTTTTCTCACTCATACTGTCATTACTTACAGAAAGGCAGGGACACAGGGGTAGACAGTGACATATCTCCCTGTTCACTTCTAAGTACCCAGAAACACATAATTCAGCAACTTTCTCCACTGAGCTCAAAATAGACATGGAAACGACTGGGTGGTAGAAGAAAAAGGATGAGACGGAATCTGTGTGTGTGAGTGTGTGTGTGTGTGTGTGCGCGTCTGCGTCCGTGCGCTCACATTGGCTGAGCTGAAGCTGTATCTCATTATGAGGTATAGGGTAGCGCAGGCCTGGCTTCTATTTCCATCCACAGGACTGCTACAGTGCTGGAGCACCTTCTGACACAGGTCTGCACACTGCTCGGCTTCCTCTTCAAACAACAGGTCACCAAACTATAACACACACAATACTGTCAGTACACGCACACACATCCATACACACACACAATACCGTCAGTATATATTGTATATAGACAGTACCTTGACGACGAGTGCTCGCAGTGTGCTGAAGCAGTGAGACAGGAAGGTTGTACTCTGGTTGCAGGTGAGACAGTGTAGCAACACCCTCAACACACCGCCCACAACACTGTCCTTACAGTCAGCCAATGGAACAGCCTGTATGGAAGACAGTCATGACAACCAATTACAAGGGAGAGAGAGAGAATAATGTCAGCCAATGGGACTAGAGAGGACACTATGATGTTGGCTGTGTTCAAGAGAGTATCAATTTCATGATGAGTTGTGGGTAAATGCTGACAGACTGATCTACAAACAATCAGTAGTTGTTGCAGATGCAAGGTGATTTGTAGAACAGTCAGTCTGCAGTCAATCTCAAACACGGAGAGAGAGAGAGAGAGAGAGAGAGAGAGAAGTAGAGGTAGATTGAAAACATAAGGAGAAAGATGTTGGACCTGTACTATGGTCTCCAGTAGGTCCAGGACTATGAGGTTGGACTCGGTAGCCAGATTCCCACTGATCAGAGCTTCCTGGTCCAGCTCTGCTTTGGTTCTGAGGGAAACCGGAGAAGGGGTTCTCTTCACTAGTTTCTTCCAATGGTATTGTCTGACAATGTATCTTCTTCCATACCAAGAGAGATATGTAATGAATGAATTGCATTTGTACTCAGTGCGTGTAACTCACTTGTCATGTTTGTCATTGGTCTGCCTCCACTGTGTCAGGTCTTTTCTCCAGCGCAGGTTCACTCTCTGACCTGCACGGTCACTTCCTGTCAGGGTCAAAGGTCAGGGATAAAAGGGCAGGTAGGCTCTCGTCCAATCAAAAACCAGCTTAAGAGTACCATCGTTCCCTTTTCAGCTACTCAGAGCTGCTTTTCAGGAGGTATACTTCTAAGTCGTGTACTGTGCATGTAGCTACTTTTCATCAATCAGACAGAGTGGTGGGTGGTACTGACCTCCAGCCCGTCGCATCATTTCCCCCCGGGCTCCGATGCCCCTCAGTAGGGAGTCCTCCAGCTGCATCTTGGCCTGCTGGGACTTCTGTAAGGCCTGCGTGCTCACTTTATCACTGCTCCGCTTCCCCTGCACAACACATACACAATGCGTGAAGGCATGCGCAAACAAACACAGTGAGAATAATAACACACACATTTACATCCTATTTACAGACATGAATTAGGCATATAGTCCATGCAGGGCGCAGATACTCTTACCCTGTACTCAAAGCAGGAAACACAGATGGTGAGTAGTTCTAGCAGTCTGTTGAGCTGTGCTGAGGGCATGTCCACAGTCCAGCGCTGGATCAGACTCCTCTCAGCGTTCTTCATCACCCACAGGAAACACACCAGCAGGTTACGACTGGTCTCTGCTGACAGGGTGGCCACTGCCTTAGCAGACTGCTACAGAGGAGAGAGACAGATATACTATATACTTTAGAGTGGACAGAGATATACTGTATACTATAGAGTGGACAGAGATATACTATATACTATAGAATGGACAGAGATATACTATATACTATAGAGTGGACAGAGATATACTATATACTATAGAGTGGACAGAGATATACTGTATACTATAGAGTGGACAGAGATATACTATATACTATAGAGTGGACAGAGATATACTGTATACTATAGAGTGGACAGAGATATACTATATACTATAGAGTGGACAGAGATATACTATATACTATAGAGTGGACAGAGATATACTGTATACTTTAGAGTGGACAGAGATATACTGTAGTATTATGTGGTTTATGGGTTCTTGTATTTTATTGGGATCCCAATTAGCCGCTGCCAAGGCTCTCCACAGGTGCTACATGTAATTCAGAGGTTGAGTTTGATAAATATTCCATACAGACCAGTGATTGATGTCTACCATTGAGTAACACTATTACACAGAGTTGATTGGGACCTCTGATGAAGACAACCATTAAACTCCTACTGATTCCATAGATGCTATTACTCAAATGGCAAGCTTAAGGCCTCGACCTGAGTTCAATGTCAATATGTTAAACACTTTCCAAAACTGTAAAAAAAGAAAATAACTACAGTTCGCATTGTGTATAGGGCATACATCCATCTGGCACAGACGAAGTATAATAGGAGAGACAAAGGGAGGGTGTTCTGTGGCTGTATGGTTGCCGTGGCTACATTTGATGGATGTGTGTGTCTCTCAGCACAGCCCAGTTCACTTATGATGATAATGCCTGCCCAAAAAGCATCTCCCAGGGTGTGTGTGTGTGTGTGTACACACGCGAGAGAGAGAAAGCAATAGAGAAAGAGAGCTGGCATCTCATAATGGATGGTGTGTGTGTGTGTGTGTGTGTGTGTGTGTGTGTGTATATGTGTGTGTGTGTGTGTGTGTACACACGCAAGAGAGAGAGAGAGCGATAGAGAAAGAGAGCTGGCATCTCATAATGGATGGTGTGTGTGTGTGTGTACACACGCGAGAGAGAGAGAGAGAGCGATAGAGAAAGAGAGCTGGCATCTCATAATGGAAGGTGTGTGTGTGTGTGTGTGTGTGTGTGTGTGTGTGTGTGTGTGTACACACGCGAGAGAGAGAGAGAGAGCGATAGAGAAAGAGAGCTGGCATCTCATAATGGATGGTGTGTGTGTGTGTGTGTGTGTGTGTGTGTGTGTGTGTGTGTGTGTGTGTGTGTGTGTGTGTGTACACACGCGAGAGAGAGAGAGCAATAGAGAAAGAGAGCTGGCATCTCATAATGGATGGTGTGTGTGTGTGTGTGTGTGTGTGTGTGTGTGTGTGTGTGTGTGTGTGTGTGTGTGTGTGTGTGTGTGTGTGTGTGTGTGTGTGTGTGTGTGTGTGTACACACGCAAGAGAGAGAGAGAGCGATAGAGAAAGAGAGCTGGCATCTCATAATGGATGGTGTGTGTGTGTGTGTACACACGCGAGAGAGAGAGAGAGAGCGATAGAGAAAGAGAGCTGGCATCTCATAATGGATGGTGTGTGTGTGTGTGTGTGTGTGTGTGTGTGTGTGTGTGTGTGTGTACACACGCGAGAGAGAGAGAGAGAGCGATAGAGAAAGAGAGCTGGCATCTCATAATGGATGGTGTGTGTGTGTGTGTGTGTGTGTGTGTGTGTGTGTACACACGCGAGAGAGAGAGAGAGCGATAGAGAAAGAGAGCTGGCATCTCATAATGGATGGTGTGTGTGTGTGTGTGTGTGTGTGTGTGTGTGTGTGTGTGTACGCGCGAGAGAGAGAGCGATAGAGAAAGAGAGCTGGCATCTCATAATGGATGGTGTGTGTGTGTGTGTGTGTGTGTGTGTGTGTGTGTGTGTGTACGCGCGAGAGAGAGAGAGAGAGAGAGAGAGAGAGCGATAGAGAAAGAGAGCTGGCATCTCATAATGGATGGTGTGTGTGTGTGTGTGTGTGTGTGTGTGTGTGTGTGTGTGTGTGTGTGTGTGTGTGTGTGTGTGTGTGTGTGTGTGTGTGTGCGCGCGAGAGAAAGAGAGAGAACGATAGAGAAAGAGAGCTGGCATCTCATAATGGATGGTGTGTGTGTGTGGTTCCGACAGCTCATCAGTCTACCTCACAGCAGCACACCTGCTACACCACCGCCCCCTTGTGGATGCACACACACACACACACACACACACACACACACACACACCTTTATCACTACTAGTCACAAAACTACAGAGCAAGGAATTTACTACTCTAATTGAAATTGTGAATTAATCATTTTAAAAAGCTAACTTAATCCAGGTCTGATGGAGGAACCCAAACATACAGTATGTGCTTGGAAGTGAAAGAAGAGAGTCCTACTGATACAAAACCATGGCAACATTCCTATAGCCTTACCACAGACGCCATGGAAGCCAGGGCATTCCTCGCCAAGGTGTTGAAGGGATTGCCGGCGATTGCCATAGCAATAGACTGATTAATGGGCGGGATGTTGTCGGGGTCTTCGTCTGACCCTCCGGTCTTGCTTTTCCCTCCGCGAGCCTCGGACACTACGGAGACACACAAGTGTCAAATACAAAAAAAATACGTATTTTCAAGTTTTATTTACACAGATTAGAAGTTACTAAGGAGATACAGAGGTAGAAAGGGGAGAACGTTTGAAGGGGAGACTACGGTGGGGAGTCACATATTTGTTGAGAGCAAAGATTTTTTTGGTATTTTATTAGGATCCCCATTAGCTGTTGCAAAAGCAGCAGCTACTCTTCCTGGGGTCCGAACAAAACATTAACATAATACAGAATGGCATAATACAGAACATCAATAGACAAGAACAGCTCAACGACAGAGCTACATAAAAAAAAATGTAAAGGCACACATAGTCTACATATCAATACATACACACAAACTATCTGGGTCAAATAGGGGAGAGGCGTTGTGCCGTGAGGTGTTGCTTTATCTGTTTTTTTAAACCAGGTTTGCTGGATTTGGAGACTGTGAAAAGACCCCTGGTGGCATGTCTGGTGTGATAAGTGTGTGTGTGTTAGATCCGTGTGTAAGTTGACTATGGAAAAAATTTGAGATTTAACACATGAATGTTTCTTATAAAAAGAAGTGATGCAGTCAGTCTCTCCTCAACCCCTAGCCAAGAGAGACTGGCATGCATAGTATTTATATCAGCCCTCTGATTACAATTAATAGCAAAATGTGCCGCTCTGTTCTGGGCCAGCTGCAGCTTAACTAGGTCTTTCCTTGCATCACTGGACCACACGACAAGATTAGACAAAACTAGAGCCTGCAGAACTTGCTTTTTGGAGTGTGGTGTCAAAAAAGCAGAGCATCTCTTTATTACGGCTAGACCTCTCCCCATTTTTACAACCATTGAATCTATATGTTTTGACCATGAGAGTTTACAATCTAAGGTAATGCCATGTAATTTAGTCTCCTCAACTTGATCAACAGCCACACCATTCATTACCAGATTCAGCTGAGGACTAGAACTTAAGGAATGATTTGTACCAAATACAATGCTCTTAGTTTTAGAGATGTTCAGGACCAGTTTATTACTGGCCACCCATTCCAAAACAGACTACAACTCTTTGTTAAGGGTTTCAGTGACTTCATTAGGTGTGGTTACTGATGCGTATATGGTTGAATCATCAGCATACATGGACACATATGCTTTGTTTAATGCCAGTGGCAGGTCATTGGTAAAAATAGAAAAGAGTAGAGGGCCTAGAGAGCTGCCCTGCGGTACACCACACTTTACATGTTTGACATTAGAGAAGCTTCCATTAAAGAAAACCTTCTGATTTCTATTAGACGAATAGCTCTGAATTCATGATTGTTACCACTCAGCCACGGCTCTGCACCAAACGCTCTCTAAACACAGTTCACATCAACCCAGTTCTAAACCAATCAACCAACTCCTTAGCCAGACTTTACATTAAGTCCCAATGGGTAGGGTATAGGTGTGGATATGGGATGTGGCCAGGCCAGTACCTGTGAAGTCCAGGTAGTTGATGGAGTCAATGATGATGCCCACCAGGGGGAGGTAGAGAGTGGCCACCTTGGCCCGGACCTCGGGACGGGTACAGCGCTGGTCCAGGTCATGGGCACACAGCAGACTGTAGGTGGCGTTGATGGCCTTCCTCTGGACCTTACCCCTACACACACACACAATCTCATAAGCACACACAATCCCATAAGCACACACACATATTTGTTTGTGTCAGTGTGTAGTTGACAGACCCCTCACACTCCATGTCAGACTCCTGAGATAGTGGGCAGTGAGGTGTTGTGTGTGTGTACCAACCCCTCTGACTCCATGTCCAGTGCAGCGCTGAGCTCAGTGAGCAGTAGACCAGCGAGGTAGTGCTGCTGTTTAAACTCCTGGGACAGCTCAAACAGCCCCAGGATCCTCTGCTCCTGGAAACTACACGAACTGGAGCTCTGCAGAGAGAGAGAGGCCAGAGAGAGAGAGAGACCAGAGAGCGAGAGAGGCAGAGGGGGGGAGAGAGTGAGAGACGGGGAGGAAAGAGACGGGGGAGAGAGAGAGAGAGAGAGAGAGAGACGGGGAGAGAGAGAGAGAGAGACGGGGAGAGAGAGAGAGAGAGACGGGGGAGAGAGAGAGAGAGAGAGAGAGACGGGGGAGAGAGAGAGAGACGGGGGGAGAGAGAGAGAGACGGGGGGAGAGAGAGAGAGACGAGAGAGACGGGGGAGAGAGAGAGAGACGGGGAGAGAGACGAGGGAGAGAGACGAGGGAGAGAGACGGAGAGAGAGACGGAGAGAGAGAGGAAGAGAGACGGGGAGAGAGACGGGGAGAGAGACGGGGAGGAGAGAGAGAGAGAGACGGGTGAGAGAGAGAGAGACGGCGAAGAGAAAGGGAGACAGGTGAGAGAGAGAGCGAGACGGGTGAGAGTGAAAGAGAGAAAGAGGTTGGAATATAAAAGGAGAGAGAGTATTTAAAGCCAGAGAGAGAGAACCCACCTTACATAACCATACTACACTATAACCTAAAATCCCAAAGCTAGGTGAGTGCCGGAGACAATATGATTTTGACTGACATGAAAACTGACCTGTGAGGAGATGGATGGGCATGGAGAGACGGGTGCAGAGGCAGGGCTACTGAAGTAAAGGCTGAGGTTGAGATAGTGCTCGTGACTGCACAGGATACGCAGGAACTCCAATCGCATGCTAATCAGGGTTGGCATGGAAACGGTCTTTGCCGACATCTGGGGGGGGAAAAAATGATCAGATAGCTTAAGGTCAAGGTCAGGTTAGGTTAGGTTAGGTTAGGTTATTGACATGGGATATGGTCAGAGACAGAGTCTGGAATTGGTCACCTCCTTTGTATTTATGCTGTGGTTAGGGTAGCGTATTGTGGTTAGGGTAGTGTATTGTAGTTAGGGTAGTGTATTGTGGTTAGGGTAGCGTATTGTGGTTAGGGTAGTGTATTGTAGTTAGGGTAGCGTATTGTGGTTAGGGTAGTGTATTGTAGTTAGGGTAGCGTATTGTGGTTAGGGTAGCGTATTGTGGTTAGGGTAGTGTATTGTAGTTAGGGTAGTGTATTGTAGTTAGGGTAGTGTATTGTAGTTAGGGTAGTGTATTGTAGTTAGGGTAGTGTATTGTAGTTAGGGTAGTGTATTGTGGTTAGGGTAGCGTATTGTAGTTAGGGTAGTGTATTGTAGTTAGGGTAGTGTATTGTAGTTAGGGTAGTGTATTGTGGTTAGGGTAGCGTATTGTGGTTAGGGTAGTGTATTGTAGTTAGGGTAGTGTATTGTGGTTAGGGTAGCGTATTGTGGTTAGGGTAGCGTATTGTGGTTAGGGTAGCGTATTGTGGTTAGGGTAGTGTATTGTAGTTAGGGTAGCGTATTGTGGTTAGGGTAGCGTATTGTGGTTAGGGTAGTGTATTGTAGTTAGGGTAGTGTATTGTAGTTAGGGTAGTGTATTGTAGTTAGGGTAGTGTATTGTAGTTAGGGTAGTGTATTGTGGTTAGGGTAGCGTATTGTGGTTAGGGTAGCGTATTGTGGTTAGGGTAGCGTATTGTGGTTAGGGTAGCGTATTGTGGTTAGGGTAGCGTATTGTGGTTAGGGTAGCGTATTGTGGTTAGGGTAGCGTATTGTGGTTAGGGTAGCGTATTGTGGTTAGGGTAGCGTATTGTGGTTAGGGTAGTGTATTGTGGTTAGGGTAGTGTATTGTAGTTAGGGTAGTGTATTGTAGTTAGGGTAGTGTATTGTGGTTAGGGTAGTGTATTGTAGTTAGGGTAGTGTATTGTAGTTAGGGTAGTGTATTGTAGTTAGGGTAGTGTATTGTAGTTAGGGTAGTGTATTGTAGTTAGGGTAGTTTATTGTGGTTAGGGTAGTGTATTGTAGTTAGGGTAGTGTATTGTGGTTAGGGTAGTGTATTGTAGTTAGGGTAGTGTATTGTAGTTAGGGTAGTTTATTGTGGTTAGGGTAGTGTATTGTAGTTAGGGTAGTGTATTGTGGTTAGGGTAGTGTATTGTAGTTAGGGTAGTGTATTGTAGTTAGGGTAGTGTATTGTAGTTAGGGTAGTGTATTGTAGTTAGGGTAGTGTATTGTAGTTAGGGTAGTGTATTGTAGTTAGGGTAGTGTATTGTGGTTAGGGTAGTGTATTGTGGTTAGGGTAGTGTATTGTAGTTAGGGTAGTGTATTGTGGTTAGGGTAGTGTATTGTGGTTAGGGTAGTGTATTGTAGTTAGGGTAGTGTATTGTAGTTAGGGTAGTGTATTGTAGTTAGGGTAGTGTATTGTGGTTAGGGTAATGTATTGTGGTTAGGGTAGTGTATTGTAGTTAGGGTAGTGTATTGTAGTTAGGGTAGTGTATTGTAGTTAGGGTAGTGTATTGTGGTTAGGGTAGTGTATTGTGGTTAGGGTAGTGTATTGTAGTTAGGGTAGTGTATTGTAGTTAGGGTAGTGTATTGTAGTTAGGGTAGTGTATTGTAGTTAGGGTAGTGTATTGTAGTTAGGGTAGTGTATTGTAGTTAGGGTAGTGTATTGTAGTTAGGGTAGTGTATTGTAGTTAGGGTAGTGTATTGTGGTTAGGGTAGTGTATTGTAGTTAGGGTAGTGTATTGTAGTTAGGGTAGTGTATTGTAGTTAGGGTAGTGAATTGTCTTTAGGGTAGTTTATTGTTGTAGTGACCTGGTTGCAGTAGTTTTTGACCAGGATGAAGACAAAGCCTCGGTCCATTAGAGACAGCAGGTCATACAGGAAGAAGGCCAGGCTGATGTTCACCTTCTCTGCCTGCTCCAACTCCTAACAACAACAACAACAACAACAAAATAGATTTTCAGTTAAAAACAGCCAATGGTCTCCTTAGAGTCATCAGGAGAAAAAATTAAAAGGAAACTGCATTTAGTGATGATTTGATAGATTGATTCTCTGAAAAAGTGTTTGAAAGTTTACTAAAGGCTCATAATGACATCATTACTAACCTTCTGCTGTTTGACCAGGATGGTCCCCATCTCAGCAGTAACCACGGAGACGATGGTTGTGACATCATCTTTGAAGCGGTCTGAGAAGCGGCTCCTGCGAGGGACGTCTTGCTTCTCCAGCTGAGACACATGCTGGGCCATGCTCTTCACCTGGACACACACACACACACACACACCACTCCATTAAGCTAAAAATGCTAGAGCTTCTTTGCCATTAAAGTAAATACACAGTGTAGAAAACATTAGGAACGTCTACTCTTTCCATGACAGACTGACCAGGTAAATCCAGGTGAAAGCTATGATCCCTTATTGATGTCACTTGTTAAATCCACTTCAAATCAGTGTAGATGAAGGGGAGGAGACAGGTTAAAGAAATATTTTGAGACATTGATTGTGTATGTGTTCCATTCAGAGGGTGAATGGGCAAGACAAAAGATCTAAGTGCCTTTGAACAGGGTATGGTAGAAGGTGCCAGGTGCGCCAGTTTGAGTGTATCAAGAACTGCAACACTGCTGGGTTTTTCACGCTCAACCGTTTTCTGTGTGTATCAAGAATGGTCCGCCACCCAAAGGACATCCAGTCAACGGGAGGCCAGTGGTTGAAAACAGGTCATTGATGAAAGATAACAAAAGAGGCTGACATGAATTGTGCAGAGCAACAGGCAGGCTACAGTTAGTCAACTGACAGTCCAGGACAACATTGGTTGAATGCACAACTTGTCATACCTCGACACAAACGGGGTATGGCAGCTGCGTTCCACATCTTTCAGCAGAAAGCCAAGAAAATGTGGTTGCAGTGGGCTAAGAAACGAAAACACTGGACAGTGGAGAATTAGAAAAACATTGCTGGATCCGATGAATCGTGGTTCCTGCAGTTTCACGCTGATGGGAGGACTAGGGTATGGAGAAAACCACGGGAACATGCATCCATCATGCCGCGTGTCAACATTACAGGCTGGTGGTAGTGTGATGGTGTGAGGTGTGTTTTCATGGCACACATTGGGCCCCTTGATAAAAGTGGAGCAACGATTGAATGCCACAGGATATCTGAACATCATCGCCAATCAGGCATCCCTTCATGGCAGCAGTGTGTCCGTCTGAAAATGCATTTTTTCAGTAGTATAATGCCCCATGCCACAAGGCTAGGATTGTCCAGGAATGCTTCCACGAACATGACAGTGAATTCAGCTTCCTGCAGTGGCCTGCCCAGTCACCAGATCTCAATCCAGTTGAGCATCTGTGGGATGAGATGGAACGAGCTGTTCAGAGTAGAGATCCACTACCAGCCAACTTCACACTACTGTGGGAAGCATTGGAGTCAACATGGACCAGCATCCCTGTGGAATGCTTTGGACACCTTGTAGACTCCATGCCCCAACGAATTGAGACTGTTCTGAGGGCAAACGGGGATGCAACTCCATATTAGGAAGGCTTGCTAATGTTTGTACATTGAGTTTATTGAACACACTCACCAGCAGCTCAAAGAAGAACCAGGCGTATTTATATGCGTTCTCTCTGCAGACTCCTGTGCTGACCACAATCTGCAGAGCTAACTCCTCATGGAACTGCTGTCAGAGGAGAAACAGAGCCTCGGGTTACTACCACCACTAATACAGTAGTGTCTGGTAACTTACATGTAGAATACAGAGTACTTCTTCAAAGGATCACATCAATCCTGGACTATCTCAGTGTTATAATGGATGACTTCTTAAAAGAAAAGTACAACCTATATGTTAGAGAGACAGAGAGATTAGAGAGAGGGAGTGACACTCAGACAGACCGACAGATTTATTTACTGACTGAATGACAGACTGACTGATGGTGCCACAGTCCTCAGTTCAACACAAACCAGAGCTAGCCAAATGCACTCTGACCCCAGCCAGTGAAATCAGACACAGCATTTCAAAGGGAAGGGTCTGGTCTTATTTGAACATGGCAAACAACAGAAGAACAGCGCCTCAAAACAGAGTGATTTGATTTTGAAATGCACACACACACACACACACACACACACACACACACACACACACACACACACACACACACACACACACACACACACACACACACTGTTTAATCTCTGTTAAATCTTTGTGACTGTGTAGACCCACAGTTCAATGCCATGTTCAGGTTCTATTTCACATCCTCGTGTGGTTCGCTCTGACAGCAGACAAATCCACATCACATTATCTGTTACAGATTTAAGATTTTACTGGCTGCCATGTAACATCCTACTGCGACGTATATAGAACATTCTACTCAGAATGCAAATGAGAATGTTACTGTCAGTGTTTGGCCAGTATGGGGCGGCAGGTAGCCTAGTGGTTCGAGCGTTGGGCCAGTAACCGAAAGGTTGCTAGATAGAATCCCTGAGCTGACAAGGTAAAAATCTGTTATTCTGCCCCTGAACAAGCCAGTTAACCCACTGTACCTAGGCCGTCATTGTAAATAAGAATTTGTTCTTAACTGACTTGGCTAGTTAAAGAAAATATGGAAGATACTTTATGGAAGTCTACATGCTACAGTATGTGATCTGGTCTGCTCAGTGTCACACTGCCCTCTGCTGGTGACTGTTGGCATCACAGAGGTGAATAAAGACGTTTATTCCCCGGATCTTTCTGGTAAAAGTTACTTTTCTGTTGGAGGGCCGGGTCCCGCCCGTAGAGCTCTGAGGGTGGCTGCTCACATCCACATAGGTCGACATACGACTGCCTGGGTTGTTCTGGCCCTGAGGGAGAGGACAGCAACAACAAGGTGGTCATGAAGAATCTGACTCGACTATCTGGACTATTGTAGCTTCAGACACACAGAGACAAACAGATGTGGTGTGTGAGTCCCAAAATGGCACTCAGTGCACTATTTAGGGAACAATCTTTGACCATGGTCCATGGGGTGCCATTTGGAATTCAGACCTGGTTTTAATTGGCCCAAACCAGTGAGTCGACACTACAGCCATAGACCCAGGGGTTGTAAAAAAAAGCCTTGAAGGTTCTGATGTGTTGTAAACCAACCAACAGTCAGAGGCTACGCTAGAGGATGTAGCTACTCTAGCAATGTGTTTGTGGCAGGCTCATGACAGAGGATGTAGCTACTCTAGCAATGTGTTTGTGGCAGGCTCATGACAGAGGATGTAGCTACTCTAGCAATGTGTTTGTGGCAGGCTCATGACAGAGGATGTAGCTACTCTAGCAATGTGTTTGTGGCAGGCTCATGACAGAGGATGTAGCTACTCTAGCAATGTGTTTGTGGCAGGCTCATGACAGAGGATGTAGCTACTCTAGCAATGTGTTTGTGGCAGGCTCATGACAGAGGATGTAGCTACTCTAGCAATGTGTTTGTGGCAGGCTCATGACAGAGGATGTAGCTACTCTAGCAATGTGTTTGTGGCAGGCTCATGACAGAGGATGTAGCTACTCTAGCAATGTGTTTGTGGCAGGCTCATGACAGAGGATGTAGCTACTCTAGCAATGTGTTTGTGGCAGGCTCATGACAGAGGATGTAGCTACTCTAGCAATGTGTTTGTGGCAGGCTCATGACAGAGGATGTAGCTACTCTAGCAATGTGTTTGTGGCAGGCTCATGACAGAGGATGTAGCTACTCTAGCAATGTGTTTCTGGCAGGCTCATGACAGAGGACGTTTATTGACTCTGTGTTTGTGGCAGGCTCATGACAGAGGATGTAGCTACTCTAGCAATGTGTTTGTGGCAGGCTCATGACAGAGGATGTAGCTACTCTAGCAATGTGTTTGTGGCAGGCTCATGACAGAGGATGTAGCTACTCTAGCAATGTGTTTGTGGCAGGCTCATGACAGAGGATGTAGCTACTCTAGCAATGTGTTTGTGGCAGGCTCATGACAGAGGATGTAGCTACTCTAGCAATGTGTTTGTGGCAGGCTCATGACAGAGGATGTAGCTACTCTAGCAATGTGTTTGTGGCAGGCTCATGACAGAGGATGTAGCTACTCTAGCAATGTGTTTGTGGCAGGCTCATGACAGAGGATGTTCATTGACTCTGTGTTTGTGGCAGGCTCATGACAGAGGACGTTTATTGACTCTGTGTTTGTGGCAGGCTCATGACAGAGGATGTTCATTGACTCTGTGTTTGTGGCAGGCTCATGACAGAGGATGTTTATTGACTCTGTGTTTGTGGCAGGCTCATGACAGAGGACGTTTATTGACTCTGTGTTTGTGGCAGGCTCATGACAGAGGATGTAGCTACTCTAGCAATGTGTTTGTGGCAGGCTCATGACAGAGGATGTAGCTACTCTAGCAATGTGTTTGTGGCAGGCTCATGACAGAGGATGTTCATTGACTCTGTGTTTGTGGCAGGCTCATGACAGAGGATGTTTATTGACTCTGTGTTTGTGGCAGGCTCATGACAGAGGACGTTTATTGACTCTGTGTTTGTGGCAGGCTCATGACAGAGGACGTTTATTGACTCTGTGTTTGTGGCAGGCTCATGACAGAGGATGTTTATTGACTCTGTGTTTGTGGCAGGCTCATGACAGAGGATGTTTATTGACTCTGTGTTTGTGGCAGGCTCATGACAGAGGATGTTCATTGACTCTGTGTTTGTGGCAGGCTCATGACAGAGGACGTTCATTGACTCTGTGTTTGTGGCAGGCTCATGACAGAGGATGTTTATTGACTCTTTGTTTGTGGCAGGCTCATGACAGAGGATGTTTATTGACTCTGTGTTTGTGGCAGGCTCATGACAGAGGATGTTCATTGACTCTGTGTTTGTGGCAGGCTCATGACAGAGGACGTTCATTGACTCTGTCTTTAGCTTTTCCCACCTTTTTTTAAAGGAGAGTAGACATGCACAAGTTAAAGGGATACTTTTGGATTTTGGCAATGAAGCCTTTTATCTACTTCTCCAGAGTCAGATGAACTTGTGGATTTAATTTGCATGTCTGTGTGCAGTTTGAAGGAAGTTGCTAACTAGAATTAGCGCAATTACTAACTAGCTTTAACGCAATGACTGGAAGTCTATGGTAATAGCTAGCATGCTCAGTGTCCTTTAAGAAGAGACAAAGTGTGAGAGGTGGACTTGGGGATTGAACATCCAGTGTTACCCACTCAACCACGACTCTGTATGTGTAGCAGTACCTTAGCTGACAGGATGTTATTGACTTCCGTGTCCTCTGGACTGTGTGGGGCAGGGATATCAGGGTTGCTGCTGCTGCGGATCCGGGACTGCAGTAACATGGTTCCTACAGTGGTGGCTGAGGCCCGCCCCATAGTACTGTAGCGGCCCTCAGTGGGAGGTACCGCCCCCCCTGGACCTGGACAAGCAGGGGAGAACCATATCACTGGATGATCTACCTGAACGCCACACTTCACCTACACACTGAAGAAGGCTATTAAGTTGAAACTTTATGCAACATCTTTTTGCTTGCAGACCCATCACACTATTTGGATTATCTTTATTCACAGGTTTTACGCCCCAACCAAACTTTTGGGAGAGCACGACGGTCCTCTTTTGAGAACCTTGTCACTGGCATGATCTACCTGGTTACACTTTACTTTAGTTGCACAGATCTGCACTTCTGTAGCATTGTATTGATGTAATTACACAGTTCCCCTTCATTTCAATGACTTCTGTTTCATGCAACTTATCTACAGTCACCGTGTTCAGCTGAGCACATTCCTGTAGCGCAAATACGACTATGTCCATTCTCTTCACAAGTTAGACTGTCCATACAGTCACATCACCATGACAACGTGTACGGTGGTTCCTTCCTACCTGTGCTGAGGAGCTCATTGGAGTCAGGCAGACGGAACACCCAGTACAGGTATGTTGCTAGGAGACCATTCCTGCCCTGCTGGTCCCTGGCCAGCTCCTGGCTGTTGTGGAGACTGTTGACGATTGACACCACTGACTCAAACGCTATCTGGGCCAGGTTGGCTAGGAAATAAAACACACAGTTAGTTACAACAAAACACGTCTCAAACATCAGGTATACTCTCACACTACTTGTCTGTCTGAAAGCCCTGGCGACATGTCCCTATAGGTACCCGTCTGTCTGAAAGCCCTGGCGACATGTCCCTATAGGTACCCGTCTGTCTGAAAGCCCTGGCGACATGTCCCTATAGGTACCCGTCTGTCTGAAAGCCCTGGCGACATGTCCCTATAGGTACCCGTCTGTCTGAAAGCCCTGGCGACATGTCCCTATAGGTACCCGTCTGTCTGAAAGCCCTGGCGACATGTCCCTATAGGTACCCGTCTGTCTGAAAGCCCTGGTGACATGTCCCTATAGGTACCCGTCTGTCTGAAAGCCCTGGCGACATGTCCCTATAGGTACCCGTCTGTCTGAAAGCCCTGGCGACATGTCCCTATAGGTACCCGTCTGTCTGAAAGCCCTGGCGACATATCCCTATAGGTACCCGTCTGTCTGAAAGCCCTGGTGACATGTCCCTATAGGTACCCGTCTGTCTGAAAGCCCTGGCGACATGTCCCTATAGGTACCCGTCTGTCTGAAAGCCCTGGCGACATGTCCCTATAGGTACCCGTCTGTCTGAAAGCCCTGGCGACATGTCCCTATAGGTACCCGTCTGTCTGAAAGCCCTGGTGACATGTCCCTATAGGTACCCGTCTGTCTGAAAGCCCTGGCGACATGTCCCTACAGGTACCCGTCTGTCTGAAAGCCCTGGCGACATGTCCCTATAGGTACCCGTCTGTCTGAAAGCCCTGGCGACATGTCCCTATAGGTACCCGTCTGTCTGAAAGCCCTGGCGACATGTCCCTATAGGTACCCGTCTGTCTGAAAGCCCTGGCGACATGTCCCTATAGGTACCCGTCTGTCTGAAAGCCCTGGTGACATGTCCCTATAGGTACCCGTCTGTCTGAAAGCCCTGGCGACATGTCCCTATAGGTACCCGTCTGTCTGAAAGCCCTGGAGACATGTCCCTATAGGTACCCGTCTGTCTGAAAGCCCTGGTGACATGTCCCTATAGGTACCCGTCTGTCTGAAAGCCCTGGTGACATGTCCCTATAGGTACCCGTTTGTCCAGCGATGACCATGGGCTGCATGATGAGGGTGAACAGTTTATCTAAGACCAGATGGAGGTAGAGGACCAGAGGTTCCAGTCTGGAGGACGACAGGGAGATGATGCTCAGCTTCAGCTCGTGTTCCAGCTTGTTCTCCGGAATCTTCTCTTCCCGAACCCGGAGCGGGAACGTCACTCCGCCCTCCAGGGCATGGCACAATGTGAAGAAACGTTCCAAGTGGTTGTCCTGGGGAGGGGAAGGGGTAAATAAATGACTACATAAAGTGTGTGTGTGTGTGTGTGTGTGTGTGTGTTAGACTTACCTGTGTGTGTACTGAGGACACAGCCTGTATCTCCAGGTTGAAAACTCCTTTGTGACTTTCCATCCACTTGACTGGAGGAACCTGAGGGGTAATCCTCTGCAGAGATAGATAGAGAGACTGACATATTAAGAACCTGAGGGAGAATGTTCTGCAGAGAGAGGGGGAATGTTCTGCAGAGAGAGGGGGAATGTTCTGCAGAGAGAGGGGGAATGTTCTGCAGAGAGAAGGAGAATGTTCTGCAGAGAGAGGGGGAATGTTCTGCAGAGAGAGGGAGAATGTTCTGCAGAGAGAGGGGGAATGTTCTGCAGAGAGAGGGGGAATGTTCTGCAGAGAGAGGGAGAATGTTCTGCAGAAAGAGGGAGAATGTTCTGCAGAAAGAGGGAGAATGTTCTGCAGAAAGAGGGGGAATGTTCTGCAGAGAGAGGGGGAATGTTCTGCAGAGAGAAGGAGAATGTTCTGCAGAGAGAGGGGGAATGTTCTGCAGAGAGAGGGAGAATGTTCTGCAGAGAGAGGGAGAATGTTCTGCAGAAAGAGGGAGAATGTTCTGCAGAGAGAGATATTAAGAAATATCATGTCTGTTGCCATCTAAACCCAATCAATAAATCAGTACATCAACAAATGTATGAAAAATACATGTAAGTGATATTTTCTCCCCCAGGGGGAGCCACTCCGCTCTTAACATTTTTGTGATAACAGTTTAAAATAAGTTGTGTCTGAAGATTTGAAATGGCCAAATGAATGGTTACCTCAGGTGAGTGCAGTGAGTAGTTGACAGGCAATCTGTCCAGGGCGATGGGGAGGCAGTACTGACCAGTCTGTAGTCTGTCAGTACTCAGTATAGGCAGCCACTACAGTACACCAGGGGATAGACAGAAGATCAGCCACAGCAAACATTGACAATGGACAAATACATACAGGAGACGCATCTACCTCGCCACATCATTGAGAAGAATCACTTACTAGTATATTGATCATAACTAACCAGCACCGTGTTCAGTAGAGTATCTACACATTCATGTAACACCACATTAACCCAGCGTGGAGTGAAACTGATCTGGACTAGGCCAGATCATAGACTGATCCAGACCAGATGAGACCAGGACCCATATTCATAAAGGCAGGGTTTACACAGGCAGCCTAATTCTGATCTTTTGCCAATCATTGGTCTTTTGACCAATCAGATGGCAGCCCCATTCTAGTCTTTCACCGAATGATTGGCAAATAAACGCCGCCATTATGTCCCAGAGTTGGAGTGCTGCTCTAGGATTAGTTTAGCCTTTTAGATCACAATGAATAAGATTGCTTGGACAGGGGAAACCTGATCCTAGATCAGCACTCCTACTGTGAGGCACTTTATAAATATAGGCCCAGGTGAGACCAGGCATGAGGGGTCAGACTTACAGAGTAACCTATGAGTGTCTCACTGGCTCCAGTCTGATTCTGTTTCTGTTGACAGCTGATGTGGTAGAATGTGAACAGCAGGTGGTGTCTCTCAGTCAGCCTGGCAGGCAGAGCCATCTTCACCTCCTCATAGAAGTCTGGAGACCTGAGGCACAGTCACATAGGACAGAAGTCAGAGACAACACAAACAAAATGTTAGATTGTTATATTAGAAAATGTAGCATGTCATGCCGTAGAAAATGTAGCATGTTATGCCGTAGTTGTGTTATTGAAATGTAGCATGTAGTATTTAAAATAGTACTTGCTTGTTATGGTACGTGACTGGGGTGTATACTTCTTGCACAAACTCAGGACCATTCGATTTTCCAAAAATGACCTACGCGGAAAAAGAAAGCAGAGTAAACTCAATGAAACCATGTTGTACAATGTCACAGCGACGTGGGTGAACACTGTGTGTGTGTGTGTGTGTGTGAGAAACTCACAGGCATCACACAGCTGGGGTCTTCTCCACTCATAAACTGGATTTTAATAGTGATATTCCTTCCTCCTGAAGTCAGCCTGTTGACAAAGTTGAGTCGCTGGGGGTACACATAGAGGAGGTTCCTGGAGAGAGAGGGAAAGGGAGGGAAAAGGGAGAGCAAAGAGAGACAAAGGGAGGGAGAGAGATGGTTATTTTTCTGTTTACAGCACTGCATACTCACATTACTTCATAACGATGAAAGGAATGATGTGGTACCAGGTGACCCAGTAAGGACAAACTATCTCTCCTTCCTTCCAAAGTCTGCACTTGTTCACTTCCCTTCACTGATTCGAAAACAAAATGACTGGTATAAGAAATATGGTGGAAACTCCCACTAGTCCATGCTTCCACAAATCAGCAGCCCAAGCCCTACATATAGCCTGGTAAATGTCAGTGCCCAGAGTTCTTCCTGGTCAGGTGGTCAGGATATGACCATCTTCTATCAGCACCACAACTCCTATTCAGAGTTGGACTGCCTGAGCCTGCACATCCATACTACACCACTAGATGGCCCCCGGTGAAGCTAACAAATGCATGATATTACACAATACACCACATGGGCCTGAAAACAAGCCTTACCAATGAACCAAATGTGGTGTGAACATTAGTGTGAGATTAAAAACTATGTAACAATGTTGTCATCTGTCCTGAGACAGGAGACACACTCTTAGGCTGTGTCCCAAACGGCACCCTGTTCCCTATATAGTGGACTACTTTTGAACAGAGCCCTATAGGGAATAGGGTCCCATCTGGGACACAGTGTTCATCTAGCGAGCAGTGAGGAGGAAAGAGTGAAGTGTTGACAGCATTGGGGGTTGTGTCAGGTCAGACTGGTTGTAGAAGTCCCAGCAAACCTGTTCACGACATTGATGGAAAATAGAAGGCCTGAAGCTATAGTATCTGCTGTGTTAAATACGTGAAGGGACATGTGTACATGGTGCTTAGCATGGAGACAGATAATACACTGGTATGGGGTAGTAAGTCATGAACCTGGCAGACCTGTTTACACTGCTTGAAGCTATGTGCTATGGTAAATCCATGCGGTCTGAAACTCTAAAGCTTTGAGGAGAATTTGCAGAATATGCAATATTCAAAAAGTGGTTTCAGGAGAATTCAGTGAGTGTACTAAGCTGTAAATGCTTTTGTGCAGTCTGTGTGTGGTATGCATCGACACGTGTGTGTGCTCACCTGTAAGTGCTGTGTGGAACATAGACCTCGCTGGAGGGGAACTCCAACACCTCTTTGACAGGTCGGACGTTCTTCTCAGCCAGTGGTTTGACTGGGATCAGCTCAGTAGACAGACAGGCCACTGGGTTGTCATGGACCGGGGTCACATCCAGTTTTATTGTACCTAAAATAGACCAAGTCAAAAATAAGTCAAATACAGTCTGAAACTATGTTCATTCAGAATTATTCCAAAGTAGGTAAATATAAGAAAGTTTTTCAGTCCCACAGGTTTTCACCACTATAAGCAATTGATTCTGAATTATTCAGTATAGCTCATTCAGCTATTTTAAATGCATGAAACCCAGATAAAACAGACACTTGTTGTTGGGTTTAACAGAATGAAACAGGACACGCAGACAGCCAGGTCTTGCTGTGTGGTTGAATAGTGGATCACCTGGTATGGTTTTAATTCTTCTCTGCAGGGATGAGAACTTCTTGATGTCTGCCAGGAACTTAAACAAGTCCTCATCACTCAGACGGTCCCCTTCCTTAAATAAAGCAGGGTCCAGTTTAGTCAAATGAACATGTCTTTGTGTTCATGTGTACAAGATACAGTGATTTAATGTCTCTGAACACCTCAGAATGAAACATTGTGAATTTGTAGTGTTGCACAGCAGACATCTTTCCTCTTTTCCATCAACTTCATAGGAAGGTATTGAGCAGTGCAACTCTAAGTGTTGTTATGAGACCAACTCTTGGGCTTATCCACAGTTGCTAGTAGGATGGAAAAATGCACCCTTGCAGTGTGATGGCAAGTATGGAGAATGTATGGTATGTCTATATGATACCTGGCCAGGTCTTATCTGGTGTCTGCTCTGTGGATTATGTGTGGAATGAAAGAATGCCTTATCTCGAGGTGATACCCACAAGGTCAAGCATTCTCTGTCTAAGACATTCTCTGAGCTTAGCGATGCTTATGTCACGGGATCGATGTTTATATTGTACAGCGTGTTGTTTTCTCTGCATGTGTTCAGACCTGCTTGCAGAAGGTGCTGATGGTGATGGTAGCAGGTTTGAAGGCAGACATGTTACACTGGTCTTCCATGGTACCGAACCTCTCCGAGTTCCTCCTGGGCAACTGACCTCTCTTTTCCAGACTGCTGGATTTACCTGGATAGGGGAGGAGAGGTCAGTCAAGTCAGGTACAGAAAAGTAAAGTAAGATTAAACAAGCCTTGGGCTCAGGCAGTACACGTTTCGCTAACCAGCTTATCACGCACGCACACGCACACACAAACACACACACACACCGTTGATGCTGTCAGAGTCGGTGGTGTCTCGGTCCAGTGTGGCGGTGCTGATGACGTTCATGATGTTGACTGTAGCCCAGGCAAAGGGCATGCGGTAGCGACCAAGTCTCTGACAGAACATCTCAGACTGATTACGTAGCTTCTCCAGCTTCTCCTTGTTCTGACCCAGGGAACCACACAGAACCACAATTACAACCTATAGCTGTGTGTGTGTGTGTGTGTGTGTGTGTGTGTGTGTGTGGTGTCCTCATGGCACTCTACCTTTGCTGAGTCAGTCTCCTTCATGACCATGTATGGTTCCGCACAGTCACTGATCTCTCCCTGCTGCAGCACCTTCTCTATCTGAAACACAGCCAGGACACAGAGGTACATCACTCTGAAACACAGCCAGGACACAGAGGTACATCACTCTGAAACACAGCCAGGACACAGAGGTACATCACTCTGAAACACAGCCAGGACACAGAGGTACATCACTCTGAAACACAGCCAGGACACAGAGGTACATCACTCTGAAACACAGCCAGGACACAGAGGTGCATCACTCTGAAACACAGCCAGGACACAGAGGTGCATCACTGAAACACAGCCAGGACACAGAGGTACATCACTCTGAAACACAGCCAGGACACAGAGGTACATCACTCTGAAACACAGCCAGGACACAGAGGTGCATCACTCTGAAACACAGCCAGGACACAGAGGTGCATCACTGAAACACAGCCAGGACACAGAGGTACATCACTCTGAAACACAGCCAGGACACAGAGGTACATCACTCTGAAACACAGCCAGGACACAGAGGTACATCACTGTCCAGTTAATACTGTACACAGGGATCTATGGAGAGTTGCATACTGTATGCTATATTAACCCACAGATTGATAGGGGCACCATATGTAATATGTGTGAGGAGGTAGACACATCAGGGCTGTGGGTTCAATTCCAGCTGGGGCCAACCATATGGAAATGTATGCAGGCAGTACACTACTGTTAAGTCACTTTGGATAAAAGCCTCTATTAAAATGGCATATATTTAGTTCTATAGTGTTTACTGTAATTACCAGCAACTGTAGATACTGTAGGTGCCCTACAGACGTGTGTATCACCTGAACGAGCATGAACTGTAGATACTGTAGGTGCCCTACAGACGCGTGTATCACCTGAACGAGCATGTACTGTAGATACTGTAGGTGTCCTACAGACGCGTGTATCACCTGAACGAGCATGTACTGTAGATACTGTAGGTGTCCTACAGACGCGTGTATCACCTGAACGAGCATGTACTGTAGATACTGTAGGTGTCCTACAGACGTGCGTATCACCTGAACGAGCATGTACTGTAGATACTGTAGGTGCCCTACAGACGTGCGTATCACCTGAACGAGCATGTACTGTAGATACTGTAGGTGCCCTACAGACGTGTGTATCACCTGAACGAGCATGTACTGTAGATACTGTAGGTGTCCTACAGACGCGCGTATCACCTGAACGAGCATGTACTGTAGATACTGTAGGTGTCCTACAGACGTGCGTATCACCTGAACGAGCATGTACTGTAGATACTGTAGGTGTCCTACAGACGCGTGTATCACCTGAACGAGCATGTACTGTAGATACTGTAGGTGTCCTACAGACGTGCGTATCACCTGAACGAGCATGTACTGTAGATACTGTAGGTGTCCTACAGACGCGCGTATCACCTGAACGAGCATGTACTGTAGATACTGTAGGTGTCCTACAGACGTGCGTATCACCTGAACGAGCATGTACTGTAGATACTGTAGGTGTCCTACAGACGCGTGTATCACCTGAACGAGCATGTACTGTAGATACTGTAGGTGTCCTACAGACGCGTGTATCACCTGAACGAGCATGTACTGTAGATACTGTAGGTGCCCTACAGACGCGCGTATCACCTGAACGAGCATGTACTGTAGATACTGTAGGTGTCCTACAGACGTGCGTATCACCTGAACGAGCATGTACTGTAGATACTGTAGGTGCCCTACAGACATGCGTATCACCTGAACGAGCATGAACTGTAGATACTGTAGGTGTCCTACAGACGTGCGTATCACCTGAACGAGCATGTACTGTAGATACTGTAGGTGTCCTACAGACGCGTGTATCACCTGAACGAGCATGTACTGTAGATACTGTAGGTGTCCTACAGATGTGTGTATCACCTGAACGAGCATGTACTGTAGATACTGTAGGTGCCCTACAGACGCGTGTATCACCTGAACGAGCATGTACTGTAGATACTGTAGGTGTCCTACAGACGCGTGTATCACCTGAACGAGCATGTACTGTAGATACTGTAGGTGTCCTACAGACGTGCGTATCACCTGAACGAGCATGTACTGTAGATACTGTAGGTGCCCTACAGACGTGTGTATCACCTGAACGAGCATGTACTGTAGATACTGTAGGTGCCCTACAGACGTGTGTATCACCTGAACGAGCATGTACTGTAGATACTGTAGGTGCCCTACAGACGTGTGTATCACCTGAACGAGCATGTACTGTAGATACTGTAGGTAGATGAGATGGGTATCTTACCTTGATGACCAGGTAGATGTCTGGGGAGGGGTAGGTGATGGAGAAGATGGCTGGGTATCTTACCTTGATGACCAGGTAGATGTCTGGGGAGGGGTAGGTGATGGAGAAGATGGCTGGGTATCTTACCTTGATGACCAGGTAGATGTCTGGGGAGGGGTAGGTGATGGAGAAGATGGCTGGGTATCTTACCTTGATGACTAGGTAGATGTCTGGGGAGGGGTATGTGATGGAGAAGATGGCTGGGTATCTTACCTTGATGACCAGGAAGATGTCTGGGGAGGGGTATCTGATGGAGAAGATGGCTGGGTATCTTACCTTGATGACCAGGTAGATGTCTGGGGAGGGGTATGTGATGGAGAAGATGGCTGGGTATCTTACCTTGATGACCAGGTAGATGTCTGGGGAGGGGTAGGTGATGGAGAAGATGGCTGGGTATCTTACCTTGATGACCAGGTAGATGTCTGGGGAGGGGTATCTGATGGAGAAGATGGCTGGGTATCTTACCTTGATGACCAGGTAGATGTCTGGGGAGGGGTATGTGATGGAGAAGATGGCTGGGTATCTTACCTTGATGACCAGGTAGATGTCTGGGGAGGGGTATGTGATGGAGAAGATGGCTGGGTATCTTACCTTGATGACCAGGTAGATGTCTGGGGAGGGGTAGGTGATGGAGAAGATGGCTGGGTATCTTACCTTGATGACCAGGTAGATGTCTGGGGAGGGGTAGGTGATGGAGAAGATGGCTGGGTATCTTACCTTGATGACCAGGTAGATGTCTGGGGAGGGGTAGGTGATGGAGAAGATGGCTGGGTATCTTACCTTGATGACCAGGTAGATGTCTGGGGAGGGGTATCTGATGGAGAAGATGGCTGGGTATCTTACCTTGATGACCAGGTAGATGTCTGGGGAGGGGTAGGTGATGGAGAAGATGGCTGGGTATCTTACCTTGATGACCAGGTAGATGTCTGGGGAGGGGTATCTGATGGAGAAGATGGCTGGGTATCTTACCTTGATGACCAGGTAGATGTCTGGGGAGGGGTAGGTGATGGAGAAGATGGCTGGGTATCTTACCTTGATGACCAGGTAGATGTCTGGGGAGGGGTATGTGATGGAGAAGATGGCTGGGTATCTTACCTTGATGACCAGGTAGATGTCTGGGGAGGGGTAGGTGATGGAGAAGATGGCTGGGTATCTTACCTTGATGACCAGGTAGATGTCTGGGGAGGGGTAGGTGATGGAGAAGATGGCTGGGTATCTTACCTTGATGACCAGGTAGATGTCTGGGGAGGGGTAGGTGATGGAGAAGATGGCTGCTCGGGAGAGGGTGGAGTGGTCGGTCTGTGGCGTGTGGGGTTTCAGGAACCCTTTAAACTGGTCTGAGTTCAGATCACAGTAGAAGTTCTCGGATATCTGAGGAAGTCAAACAGAGAGGGTCAGCGTTAGAGTTCATCTCAGTGGTGGATTACATGAGTGTCCATTCATCTCATGGTAGATAATATGGCTGTTGAGGCACCAACTGGAAAGAAATTGACAGAAATAGTGGAGAGACAACCTGAACTTGTCCAATAAGAAAAGCTCATTTACAATTTCCGTTGCAAAACATTTCGCTATGGGGTGCCCTAATGAACTAATTCCAGAATAGGAATTAGTATAGGGACACAGGCCTTATTCCTCATCCGATGTTCCAGCTGGTTTGTGTCCGACAGGCTTCTGACCTGTGTTATATTAGAGACTGGTCGCCATACAGAGTACTGTTTAACCCATTCCCTCACCCAGCTGAGAGCTCTACTCTAAATCACCATCACAAAGACAGTAGTCTGGCCCTACTGTACTACCACACAGACAGTATTCTGGCCCTACTGAAAAATCACAGACAGTAGTCTGGCCCTACTGTGCTACCACACAGACAGTCCTCTGGCCCTACTGTAAAACCACACAGACAGTAGTCTGGCACTACTGTACTACCACACAGACAGTCCTCTGGCCCTACTGTAAAACCACACAGACAGTAGTCTGGCCCTACTGTACTACCACACAGACAGTAGTCTGGCCCTGCTGTACTACCACACAGACAGTAGTCTGGCACTACTGTACTACCACACAGACAGTAGTCTGGCCCTACTGTACTACCACACAGACAGTAGTCTGGCCCTACTGTACAACCACACAGACAGTAGTCTGGCCCTACTGTACTACCACACAGACAGTAGTCTGGCCCTACTGTACTACCACACAGACAGTAGTCTGGCCCTACTGTACTACCACACAGACAGTACTCTGGCTCTACTGTAATACCACAGACAGTACTCTGGCCCTACTGTAATACCACACAGACAGTACTCTGGCCTTACTGTAATACCACACAGACAGTACTCTGGGTCTACTGTAATACCACACAGACAGTACTCTGGCTCTACTGTAATAGTACTCTGGCCCTACTGTAATACCACAGACAGTACTCTGGCCCTACTGTAATACCACACAGACAGTACTCTGGCCCTACTGTAATACCACACAGACAGTACTCTGGGTCTACTGTAATACCACACAGACAGTAGTCTGGCCCTACTGTAATACCGCACAGACAGTAGTCTGGCCCTACTGTACTACCACACAGACAGTAGTCTTGCCCTACTGTACAACCACACAGACAGTAGTCTGGCCCTACTGTACTACCACACAGACAGTAGTCTGGCCCTACTGTACTACCACACAGACAGTAGTCTGGCCCTACTGTAATACCACAGACAGTACTCTGGCCCTACTGTAATACCACACAGACAGTACTCTGGCCTTACTGTACTACCACACAGACAGTAGTCTTGCCCTACTGTACAACCACACAGACAGTAGTCTGGCCCTACTGTACTACCACACAGACAGTAGTCTGGCCCTACTGTACTACCACACAGACAGTACTCTGGCTCTACTGTAATACCACAGACAGTACTCTGGCCCTACTGTAATACCACACAGACAGTACTCTGGCCTTACTGTAATACCACACAGACAGTACTCTGGGTCTACTGTAATACCACACAGACAGTACTCTGGCTCTACTGTAATAGTACTCTGGCCCTACTGTACTACCACACAGACAGTACTCTGGCACTACTGCAATACCACACAGACAGTCGTCTGGCCCTACTGTAAAACCACACAGACAGTACTCTGGCCCTACTGCAATACCACACAGACAGTAGTCTGGCCCTACTGTAAAACCACACAGACAGTACTCTGGCCCTACTGTACTACCACACAGACAGTAGTCTGGCTCTAGGAATGACCACACAACATTTCTGTGGTATTCTGGATACAAAGTTATGGAACACTTTTCTGTAAGGGTCCTTATGAATGCAAAATATATTATTTATCTCGGCAGTGTCATTATTGAATGTTTCGTAACACTTTACCTGTAGTCATCATCATCATACAGCATACAGCCTACATAACACTGTCATAGATGTGACATGCTAACTGTCCCAGGCAGAGATCTCACAAAGTATTTTCAGTGAATGTAACGTCTTTAAGGGACGTCCATTTCTTACATTTCCTCAATTCCTCACGTCCTCTCTTATCACCTACCTCCTTCTCGTTTTAGAGGAAAACATTTTAAGGGGATGGACATAGGATCTTTTCGTCTAATACACTCAGAGAAGAAGGCAAGGAGAGCGGGTGCAACAAATTTAGGAAAGACAAATTGAGAAAGAGCCTCTGTTTCTCCGGCTCCTCCCTTGTGACTGTGTCCTGAGAAGAGGATGACCCTACGGTGACCCTGTACGCCGTGAGTGTCATGTTAGGTCCCATTACAAACCCATTTACAACAACCTCATTCCACATGTCACATTATGAGTCTTCTACAACAGTCGTTAACACTTCATAGCAGGACTGATGCTGCTGCAAGCACAACATAACACAGCATGGATTTCTTCCTCGGTATCACTCAACTTTCATCTGAAGCAGGCAGAAGAGTGTGACAGTTCCAAATGTGTTGTGTGTGTGTGTGTGTGTGCGTGTGCGTGTGCGTGTGCGTGTGCGTGTGCGCGTGCGCGTGCGCGTGCGTACATATATTTGGGACAACACTTCAAATGTCAACAGTTAATGTGGTCTACATAGTGATTGCATTGCAGTGTATTAACTTTAAAAGCCAAGAGTTCCACAGGACTTCATATTCATTTTGATGAAACACAGCACAGCTGATGATTGCTGGCTGTGTTCTAAACATCTGGCATAAACCTCCCAATCCCCTGGACGCACCACGATCAGTATGATCATATTCTACTGTAGGCCTACAATACACACACCACGGTTGGCCTAATAATCACAACCATCTTCGCTGTAATAATCTTTCATATACCTGTTGTTTTGGTAGTGTGTACTGTGACCATCTGTCAGTCAGGCAGGACAGGATTAGAGAAATGTTTCCAGTGAACTATATCAACATCTGCTGCATATTTCCCAGATGTGAAATCAAAACCGCATTACAACACTGCATTTCACTGCAGAGAAACGGTAAAGAGAAAGATAGAAATAGAGAGACAGACAGACAGGGAGGGACAGACCAAGAGAGAGACAGAGACCGAGACAGAGAGAGCGAGACAGAGGGAGACAGAGAAAGAACCTCAGTCACCAAACCCCTCTGTTCCAGATTGAGTCATGTCAAGTGTAATAAGTTCAAAAGGCTGGACAGTATGTCGTCCTGGTCCATGACTAGGGGATGTTTCATGGGCCTACAACATGGTGCCTTTGTCAGGCCCATCTGCCTCCTCCTCTAATCAATTCAATAAAGAGGATGTTGTGTTAACCTCCACAATAACATTGTGCCTTATTGATATTATGGAGAAGAGCATCATCTGGTTCCCTCGCCATGCAGGAGATGCAGTATATAATAAAGGGAAAGGCAGTACAAAAAGACTAGCACTTTGAGACTGCCCAACCAGGATGCAGTGTGGCCAGACCACCAAAAGGTCAGCGGCTCAAATCCAAACGTGGTGCCCTTCAACCTTAAAACGCTAAATCGAATCCTAAAACCATCCAGCTGTGCAAGTCCATAACACACATGCTACTAGTTTTGGCTAACAGAACTGTGTTTGGATAGGAGAGTAGTGTGAATCAGATGGGTTGGTTGTATGAACACGGCTATGCTTGGTCGACTGGAAAAGCCTCTCAGTCCCAGGGCTTCCGAACGTTCTGTCTACTGTGGCTAAAGTCTTCGGATATCCCACTGATCCATCACTTCACTGACCAGCAACACAAACCTGACACACTGGTCATGAGATCACCAAAAAAAGATAAAGCAAACCTTGCCGACGAACTGATTAGAACATTTCCTGACTATCGTACATGTTGAATCGCAACTGTTGGCCGACAACCAGCGCGTGATCTACTGCGCACGGCCGACGTTCGCTATGGTGTGTCTTGTCCTTAACACGCATTAACCTCAACACCTTCAAGCTTCAACAACATGAAGGCAATGCTATTCTTCGTGACCTTATAACACACAGTGGGCCAAAGTATACAGCACTGTAAAAACCCTTCAGAAGGAAACCCCTACTGTACCTTTTTCTTCTCTCTCAGGTCGTACAGAGCCAGGGTAGCAAATAGTGGTTCAATGTCAATCTCAAACCTATGGAGGACAGGGGAGAAAATATATCAGCCTGTCATTTCACAGCAGTGTGTCGACCAGCCAGCAAACATTGTCAATAAGCCTGACGTATAATGAACTTTTATCTATTCTATAAAGTTCTGCATTGTTGATTGAGAAAGCACATAAGCATTTTGCTGCAATTGTGTATGCGGCGAATACATTTGATTTGATTCTATTTATCAACTCAGGATACTCAACAGAAACATGGATTGTGGGTGCATGCACTCTCATAGCATTGAGACTTGGAACTGAGCCAATCGAGTGATAAGCCCAACTGAAATTTGGGACAGGCAGCTGCCAAAACAATGCTTAGAGATGATGAAGAACTTAGCTGAAACCTTTGGCAACTTTACGGTGTGGGAGAAGCAGAAAGAGAGAGAGAGAGAGAACAGAGAGAGAGAAAGAGAGAGAGAGAGAACAGAGAGAGACAGCGAGAGAGAGAATGAGAGAGACAGACAGAGAGATACTAGCCCACAGAAAGTGTGTTAGAGAGGGAGAGAAAGGGAACGTGTCTCACAGAAAGTGTGTTAGAGAGGGAGAGAAAGGGAACGTGTCTCACAGAAAGTGTGTTAGAGAGGGAGAGAAAGGGAACGTGTCTCACAGAAAGTGTGTTAGAGAGGGAGAGAAAGGGAACGTGTCTCACAGAAAGTGTGTAAGAGAGGGAGAGAAAGGGAACGTGTCTCACAGAAAGTGTGTAAGAGAGGGAGAGAAAGGGAACGTGTCCCACAGAAAGTGGTGGTCTAAAGGAAAGGTAACAACCACTGTACTGCAGAGCTCCCAGGCTAAAGGCTATGGTTCAGAGCAAACAGAATGGTCTCCAACTTAACAATGGTCTGTCAGTTGCAGTAGCAGACAAAAACAGGCTAAATGTTGGGAACATTTCCCCATCATTCATATTGTGAGATAATCTTCTCCTTCTCACACCAACTTTCTGTGGGCGACACACCTTCCCTCTCTCTGCCACCCTGTCCCACACAACATGTTGATTCTCACATACAGGTACAGCTATTTTCCTTCCATGAAAGGTAGTGTAATTCCCATACTTGATGGCCTGACACCGGATGATGATCCGGTCTCCCATGTGCTCTTTGGGACAGTCAGGAATGGGCCGGATCTCCACTGCATCATCCTGGAATACCAAAGAAATGTCATGGGTCCAGCCACTCAATTCAAGTCAAGCATGCACAGAAGGATTGACTGTATTTATATGTGTGTGTGTCCCTCTCTCACCTCGTCGGCGGGTGGGTACAGGGCAAACAGCTCAGGGTGGCGGTTCCCCTGCCGGGCTTCCTGGTTGAACCTGTCCAGGTCGTCATGGTTACTGAAGTGCAGCAGCCCCTCCACTCTGGGGTCAGGGGTCAGACCAGAGCGGAGGTCAAAGTCAGAGGAGGTCAGGGTCCTGCTGGAGTCATCACTCAGTACCGCCAGGGACGGGGACTTCACCTGTAATAATATTAATAATGACTGGTATTAGGAGAGAGAGGAGGACAGGGACTTCACCTGTAATAATAATGACTGGTATTAGGAGACAGAGGAGGACAGGGAGCGAGAGGAGGACAGGGAGCGAGAGGAGGACAGGGAGCGAGAGGAGGACAGGGAGAGAGAGGAGGTGGGAAGAGGATGGAAGAGAGTCAAAATCCCAAAACAATGTTGAAATCTCCCAACAAAATTTTTTTGAATTCTCCCAACAAAATAATTTTACTAAAGTGTATTGCATGTAGGCCTAAATTAGTGTTCCAAATTATTGCAGCACTTTTAAGTGTATAGGCCGGTAACTTGCTATGCTATCGCAGTGGAGAGATAAGACGTCCATAGATGATTAACTGTGTGTGAACATCAAGAGAATCGAGACAAGCTCATGGAATCCATAACTAATGGGTTTCAACTCCAGGGGAGCCCATTAACTTCTAAGTGAAAGGGTGCCCCCTACCACCATGGAGAGATCATAGTTAATCAGAGAGCACTACGTCCATATGGAATCACACTGAGCTATATGACTGGACAGCTCTGAACTCTCAGGCTGTGTCCTGTTTTCAACCACCACCACCACCCCTACCAACCCCCTTCCTCCTCACAGCACCACCACCATCACCCCTACCAACCCCCTTCCTCCTCACAGCACCACCCCTCCACCCTACCAACCCCCTTCCTCCTCACAGCACCACCCCTCCACCCTACCAACCCCCTTCCTCCTCACAGCACCACCCCTCCACCCTACCAACCCCCTTCCTCCTCACAGCACCACCCCTCCACCCTACCAACCCCCTTCCTCCTCACAGCACCACCCCTCCACCCTACCAACCCCCTTCCTCCTCACAGCACCACCCCTCCACCCTACCAACCCCCTTCCTCCTCACAGCACCACCCCTCCACCCTACCAACCCCCTTCCTCCTCACAGCACCACCCCTGCACCCTACCACCCCCCTTCCTCCTCACAGCACCCCCTACCAACCCCCTTCCTCCTCACAGCACCCCCTACCAACCCCCTTCCTCCTCACAGCACCCCCTACCAACCCCCTTCCTCCTCACAGCACCCCCCTACCAACCCCATTCCTCCTCACAGCACCCCCTACCAACCCCATTTCCTCCCACAGCACCCCCTACCAACCCCCTTCCTCCGCACAGCACCCCCTACCAACCCCCTTCCTCCTCACAGCACCCCCTACCAACCCCCTTCCTCCTCACAGCACCCCCTACCAACCCCCTTCCTCCTCACAGCACCCCCTACCAACCCCCTTCCCCTCAAAGCACCCCCTACCAACCCCCTTCCTCCTCACAGCACCCCCTACCAACCCCCTTCCTCCTCACAGCACCCCCTACCAACCCCCTTCCTCCTCACAGCACCCCCTACCAACCCCTTCCTCCTCACAGCACCCCCTACCAACCCCCTTCCTCCTCACAGCACCCCCTACCAACCCCCTTCCTCCTCACAGCACCCCTACCAACCCCATTCCTCCTCACAGCACCCCCTACCAACCCCCTTCCTCCTCACAGCACCACCCCTCCACCCTACCAACCCCCTTCCTCCTCACAGCACCACCCCTCCACCCTACCAACCCCCTTCCTCCTCACAGCACCACCCCTCCACCCTACCAACCCCCTTCCTCCTCACAGCACCACCCCTCCACCCTACCAACCCCCTTCCTCCTCACAGCACCACCCCTCCACCCTACCAACCCCCTTCTTCCTCACAGCACCACCCCTCCACCCTACCAACCCCCTTCCTCCTCACAGCACCACCCCTCCACCTACCAACCCCCTTCTTCCTCACAGCACCACCCCTCCACCCTACCAACCCCCTTCCTCCTCACAGCACCACCCCTCCACCCTACCAACCCCCTTCCTCCTCACAGCACCACCCCTCCACCCTACCAACCCCCTTCCTCCTCACAGCACCACCCCTCCACCCTACCAACCCCCTTCCTCCTCACAGCACCACCCCTCCACCCTACCAACCCCCTTCCTCCTCACAGCACCACCCCTCCACCCCCTCACCCTTCATTCCTCTTCTCTGTTGCAATCCTGCAGTAAATCTGCCTAATTTAGTTTCAAATATTTCGTTTGAATTACTGAAATATTTTGGCTTCTTCAACAATCCAAAAATGTAAGGGGAAACATCCATCCCTCTTCCATCTAACCTCCACACCCCCAGCCCTGCTTAGCTGTGCCCCTATCCCACAGGATTACTAATGACCAGTGTGAAGCAGGGGACCATTAGAGGCTGACTGACAATAGGCCGGTTCTTCCCCTCTCTCCCTCTCTCTCTCTCTCTCTTTGGCCTGGAGCGGATGGGAAAGACACGGCTGGAACAAGGGTCTTTGGTTTGGGTGATTAGGACTTGGTAAGGCTGGGGGATGGGGCTGGGGATGGAGCTGGGGGATGGAGCTGGGGCTGGGGCTGAGGAGCTGGGGATGGGGCTGAGGAGCTGGGGATGGGGCTGGGGATGGGGATGGGGCTGAGGAGCTGGGGATGGGGCTGAGGAGCTGGGGATGGGGCTGAGGCTGGGGATGGGGATGGGGCTGGGGCTGAGGAGCTAGGGATGGACCTTGGGACTTGGGAGTGGGACTTCACTCTCAGGGCTTGGAGATTTGAGTTTGGGACTATGGACTGACAGAGGTGGGAGGCTGGAGAAGGGGGCTGGAGGAGGGGTTGGCTGGGTGCTGGCTGGAGATTTGGCAGGACAGAGAGCTGGATGTTGGCTGGGGCAGAGGGGGACTACATGAATATTCACGTCTCATTGTGTGCAGGTCAGGCTGGGTAGACATGAGGGAGACGGTGCCAGGATGGAGGTAATAGAAACAGGAAAAACACGTCTATGTTCAGTGTTATGCTCCCCAAACCCCCCTCCTCCCCAACCGCTCCCCAACCCCTCCGTTCCCCAACCCCTCCCCTCGCTCCCCAACCCCTCCGCTCGCTCCCCAACCCCTCCGCTCGCTCCCCAACCCCTCCCCTCGCTCCCCAACCCCTCCCCTCGCTCCCCAACCGCTCAGCTCCCCAACACCTCTCCAACCGCTCCGCTCCCCCTCCCCAACACCTCCCCTGGCTCCCCAACACCTCCCAACTGCTCCCTAACCCCAACCCCTCCCCTCGCTCCGCTCCCCAACACCTCCCCAACCGCTCCGCTCCCCAACACCTCCCCTCGCTCCCCAACCGGTCCCCCTCCCAAACACCTCCCCTTCTGCTCCACTCCCCAACACCTCCCCTGGCTCCCCAACCGCTTCGCAACACCTCCCTCGCTCCCCAACACCTCCCCAACTGCTCCCCAAACCTCCCCTCGCTCCCCAACCGGTCCCCCTCCCCAACACCTCCCCAACTGCTCCGCAACACTTCCCCTCGCTCCCCAACCGGTCCCCCTCCACAACACCTTCCCTCGCTCCCCAACCGGTCCCACTCCCCAACACCTCCCCTGGCTCCCCAACCGCTTCGCAACACCTCCCTTCGCTCCCCAACCAACCCCCAACCCCTCGCTCCCCACACCCCTCCCCCTCTGCTCCCCAACCCCTCGCTCCCCTCCCCAACCACCCCCCAACCCCTCGCTCCCCACACCCCTCCCCCTCTGCTCCCCAACCCCTCCCGTCACTCTGTCTCGCTTTCTATGGTTCCCTCGCTCTGTTCTCTCACTCATTTTCTCTACTTCTTTCTCTCCTTCTTTCATTGCACACTGATTAGAATTCCCTCACAAGAACAGAGATTCTAAAACTAAAAGACAATCTATATCTATCAATCTGAGGAATCAGGAGATATAGCTTGAAACACCTCTAGTATTCAGGTTTCATGTTGGGCATGTCATCTTTCTCTGATAGAAAAGCCAGGGTATTATGGTTTCTCTGATTATTTCCTTCCGTAATGTAATCTTTGGATCTGATACCGGAATGTCCTACTAAAGTACACTCTGAATACACATTGGTCCTCTGATAACAATGGGACTGACAAAACTGCTCCTTACGGACTAAACCCGGATTTATTTTGGAATTCCCTTTTTTGTTGTTGTTGTGTATGCACTGTTGTGTATATTGTGCTTACCGGTGTCTCTAGTTTCTCTGGCTGGACATCAGACTCAAATGTCTGTTTCTGCAGAGTTTTGTGTAGACTTGCCCGCTCCGAATATGCACTCCAACTATCTCCCTGGCACCTGCGCACACGCACACACATGCACACATAGTTACTGATAAACTAGTGGCTTTTTTATCTTATCAGAGCAGATTAGATGTAGTACTCCACCCCCCACATACACACAAAGCCCCAGGATGTGGATGAAAACCCTGAGCAGGAGACTGACTGTGTGTGTGTACACTACCGGTCAAAAGTTTTAGAACACCTACTCATTCAAGGGTTTTTCTATATTTTTACATTGTAGAATAATAGTGAAGACATCACAACTATGAAAAAACACATATGGAATCATGTAGTAACCAAAAAAGTGTTAAACAAATCAAAATGTATTTTATATTTGAGATTCTTGAAAAAGCCACACTCTGCCTTGATGACAGCTTTGCATACTCTTGGCATTCTCTCAACCAGCTTCATGAGGTAGTCACCTGGAATGCATTTCAATTAACAGGTGTGCCATCTTAAAAGTTAATTTGTGGAATTTCTTTCCTTCTTAATGCGTTTGAGCCAATCAGTTGTGTTGTGACAAGGTAGGGGTGGTATACAGAAGATAGCCCTAATTGGTAAAAGACCAAGTCCATATTATGGCAAGAACAGCTCAAATAAGCAAAGAGAAACAACAGTCCATTATTACTTTAAGACATGAAGGTCAGTCAACGTGGAAAATTTAAAGAACTTTTAAAGTTTTCTTCAAGTGCAGTCGTAAAAACCATCAAGAACTATGATGAAACTGGCTCTCATGAGGACCGCCACAGGAAAGGAAGACCCAGAGTTACCTCTGCTGCAGAGGATACGTTCATTAGAGTTAACTGCACCTCAGATTGCAGCCCAAATAAATGCTTCACAGAGAACAAGTAACAGACACATCTCAACATCAACTGTTCAGAGGAGACTGCGTGAATCAGGCCTTCATGGTCAATTTGCTGCAAAGAAACCACTACTGAAGGACACCAATAAGAAGAGACTTGCTTGGTCCAAGAAACACAAGCAATGGACATTAGACCGATGGAAATGTGCACTTTGGTCTGGAGTGAAATGTAAGATTTTTGGTTCCAACCGCCATGTCTTTGTGAGACGCGTGTGGGTGAGCGGATGATCTCCGCATGTGTATTTCCCACCGTGAAGCATGGAGGAAGAGGTGTGATGGTGTGGGGGTGCTTTGCTGATGACACTGTCAGTGATTTATTTAGAATTCAAGGCACATTTAACCAGCATGGCTACCACAGCATTCTGCAGCGATACCATCTGGTTTGCACTTAGTGGGACTATCATTTGTTTTTCAACAGGACAATGACCCAACACACCTCCAGGCTGGGTAAGAGCTATTTTACCAAGAATGAGAGTGATGGAGTGCTGCATCAGATGACCTGGCCTCCACAATACCCCGACCTCAACCAAATTGAGATGGTTTGGGATGAGTCGGAACGCAGAGTGAAGGAAAAGACTGTTGGAAAAGCATTCCAGGTGAAGAGGGTAGAGAGAATGCCAAGAGTGTACAAAGCTGTCATCAAGGCAAAGGGTGCCTATTTGAAGAATCTCAAATATAAAATATATTTTGATTTGTTTAACACTTTTTTGGTTACTACATGATTCCATGTGTTATTTCATAGTTTTGATGTCTTCACTATTATTCTACAATGTAGAAAATAGTAAAAATAAAGAAAAACCCTGGAATGAGTAGGTATTCTAAAACCTTTGACCGGTAGTGTATGTGTACCAGCAGTAGACAGTGGGCCTAGGCTGTGATAAGTAATCAGTGTGTGGTATGTGTGAAGATAACCCATCTGTCTATCACTGTCTCTCAGACATCTCTCTGTAGACAGACAGACCAGACAGACCAGACAGACCAGACAGACCAGACAGACAGCCTTGGTGGTGCATCTGAGAAGGAAACCACTGCACAGGTTTCCACTGTATAAACCACTGCACAGGTTTCCACTGTATAAACCACTGCACAGGTTTCCACTGTATAAACCACTGCACAGGTTTCCACTGTATAAACCACTGCACAGGTTTCCACTGCATAAACCACTGCACAGGTTTCCACTGTATAAACCACTGCATAGGTTTCCACTGTGTTGTCTGCACCAGTGGTCATCAACCCTGGTCCTGAAGACTGAGCCACTTGGTGTGCAGCCTTTAGTCATGCTGGCCCAAAGCCTGCACACCAGGTAGCTCTCCAGGTAGTCCAGGGTTAGTGACCACTAGCGTACACATACCTAGCATTTTACAGGTCAGTAGTCACAAGGGAAAGGAGATTAGGAAAGAAAGCAGCCCCTGAATGCGTCTAAGAGTTGATCAAAGGAAGTTTACCTCCTGCTGACCATCAGCCAGGGCTGGGTGTAACTCTGAACACAGTCCCTGACATGGGAATCCAACTCCACCCTACAGAGATATAGGCGGTCAGCGAGGGAATGAGAAGGATGTTAAAGCACACATACACACTCATTACATGCACACACAATCTTTTTCCCTCATTCTGCATTCCCATCTCATCAGCACTATCTGTAACATCACGTTCAAGGTGAGTGACAATCCTAAAACAATAAGATACCACTGTCAGAATATGTTCACTATTTCACACCCTCTTGGCTTGTAAGAGTCTTCTGAGGTATACTTATTCTATTCCATTAGAAGTGGGACCTAGGGAACTAGTGGGTGGGGTGTCATCTGGACACAGATATAGGTTGATAGTGGAGAAAGTTACTGGGACTATTGGATTAATAGCCAGGCTTAAATCAATGTCTAATCCAGAACTCTAGACCCTCACTGCTCTCTCCTAGATATGTGGGGATCTGATAGGCGTAAGGTCAGTCTGTTATATCTGGAGTATTTCTCCTGTCTTATCCGGTGTCCTGTGTGAATTTAAGTATGCTCTCTCTAATTATTTCTTTCTCTCTCTCTCGGAGGACATGAGCCCTAGGACCATGCTTCAGGACTACCTGGCCTGATGACTCTTTGCTGTCAGTCCACCTGGTCATGCTGCTGCTCCAGTTTCAACTGTTCTGCCTGCGGCTATGGAACCCTGACCTGTTCACCAGACGTGCTACCTGTCCCAGACCTGCTATTTTCAACTCTCTAGAGACAGCGGTAGAGATACTCTGAATGATCGGCTATGAAAAGCCAACTGACATTTACTCCTGAGGTGCTGACCTGTTGCACCCTCGACAACCACTGTGATTATTATTATTTGACCCTGCTGGTCATCTATGAACATTTGAACATCTTGGCCATGTTCTGTTATAATCTCCACCCGGCACAGCCAGAAGAGGACTGGCCACCCCTCATAGCCTGGTTCCTCTCTAGGTTTCTTTCTAGGGAGTTTTTCCTAGCCACCGTGCTTCTACACCTGCATTGCTTGCTGTTTGGGGTTTTAGGCTGGGTTTCTGTACAGCACTTTGAGATATCAGCTGATGTAAGGGCTTTATAAATAAATTTGATTTGATAAGCAATCTAGTAACATGGTTGAGTTTATTCTACATTGATCATATGACCATGCGACCCACCCCTCCTCCGGTACAGAGTGGCGTACGGTCCGACACTCCTTCTCCACCAGTTCTACTTCCAGGTCGTCATCGGGGAAATCTCCAAGCTCCTGCATGAGGGCGGAGTCTCCACTCCGCAGCTGTGACATCAGAAACTCTTCCAGGTCCAAGGGCTCCACCGCGTCATACGACTGGGGCTGGAGAGACAGAGAGAGAGGGGAAAGGGTAGAGACAGACAGATATCATACTATTATATACAGCAAGTGTACAAAACATTATGAACACTTGGTCTTTTCATGACATAGACATTAACTTTTCCTCCATTACATTATTGAGGTCACTTGTTAAATCCACTTCAAATCAGTGTAGATGAAGGGGAGGAGACAGGTTAAAGACCTTGAGACCATTGAGACATTGACTGAACATGTGTGCCATTCAGGGTGAATGGGCAAGACAAAAGATTTAAGTGCCTTTGAACGGGGTATGGTAGTAGGTGCCAGGTGCGCCAGTTTGTGTCAAGAACTGCAACGCTGCTGGGGTTTTCATGCTCAACAGTTTCCTGTGTGAATTAAGAATGGTCCGCCACCCAAAGGACATCCAGCCAACTTGACACAACTGTGGGAAGCATTGGAGTCAACATGGGCCAGCATCCCTGTGGAACACTTTCAACACCTTGTAAAGTCCAGGCCCTGACAAATTGGGGCAGTTCTGAGGGCAAACGGGGGAGTGCAACTCAAGATTAGGAAGGTGTTCTTAATGTAAAGGGAAAGGCCTTGTCAGTTGTACCACTAAATGCATTCAACTGAAATGTGTGTTCCGCATTTAACCCAACCCCTCTGAATCAGAGAGGAAGTTGAGAAGGGGCGAAGGAGACGGTGACAGAGAGACAGCGGTAGAGCGAGAAGAGAGAGAGAGAGAAATAGTTTCATGCAGAGGGCACAGGCAGGAAACGGTTAAGGCACAAAGTTACCACGCAACTACATGTTGGCATTCTTAAGGTTATGAATAAACCACTGTAGTGCATCTAAATGTGTCATTGATAGAGCTTAGAGTCAGATTATTCCAGATATGTATTCCTTGGCTTCAATGAAAGGAATGCCTGGAAACAAACCAAGAACCTAACACGCATTGTTTAAGTACAAACAGAGAGAAAGAGGGGCAGGAAGAGAGAGGCATACAGAGAGAGGCATACAGAGAGAGAGAGAGCATGAGGCATAGAGAGAGAGGCAGAGAGAGAGAGAGAGGCAGAGTGAGAGGTATATAGAGAGAGGCAGAGAGAGAGAGGTATATAGAGAGAGGTGTAGAGAGGCATAGAGAGAAAGAGAGAGAGAGGCATAGAGAGAGAGAGAGGGGGAGAAGCATAGAGAGAGAGAGGGAGAAGCATAGCGAGAGAGAGAGAGAGAGAGAGAGAAGCATAGAGAGAGAGAGAGAGAGAGAGAGAGCATGAGGCATAGAGAGAGAGGCAGAGAGAGAGAGAGAGGCAGAGTGAGAGGTATATAGAGAGAAGCAGAGAGAGAGAGGTATATAGAGAGAGGTGTAGAGAGGCATAGAGAGAAAGAGAGAGAGAGGCATAGAGAGAGAGAGAGGGGGAGAAGCATAGAGAGAGAGAGAGAGGGAGAAGCATAGCGAGAGAGAGAGAGAGAGAGAGAGAGAGAGAGAGAAGCATAGCGAGAGAGAGAGAGAGAGAGAGAGAGAGAGAGAGAGAGAGAGAGAGAGAGAGAGAGAGAGAGAGAGAGAGAGAGAGAGATCTAACCTCTTCTGGGGAAATTGTAAAACACTAAACAGCACAGACAGTTATCTATCCAAAACGGAGATGTGTGGGTAAACCACTTCTCCAATGCCTTTGGCCCTATAACAAAGAAGAAACAGCAAAAACATATACATGATCAAAAACAAATCTTAGAAACTGGATTCTACAGTTACATTGAATGAACTACAGGACAAAATACACACCCTCCAACCCAAAAAGGCCTGCTGCATCTTCCCAATATTTGTATCCAAGGACCGATCACCCCAATCCACAAAAGTGGAGACAAATGTGACCCCAATAACTACCGTGGGATATGCGTCAACAGAAACCTTGGGAAAATCCTCTGCATTACCATTAACAGCAGATTTGTACATTTACTCTGTGAAAACAATGTACTGAACAAGTGTCAAATTGGCTTTGTACCTAATTACCGTGCGACAGACCACGTATTCACCCTGCACACCCTAATTGACAAACAAACAAACAAACAAAACAAAGGCAAAGTCTTCTCATGCTTTGTTGATTTCAAAAAATCTTTTGACATAATTTAGCATGAGGGTCTGCTCTACAAATTGATGGAAAGTGGTGTTGGGGGAAAAACATACAACATTGTATAATAATAATAATGTTCACAAACAACAAGTGTGCAGTTAAAATTGGCAAAAAACACACATTTCTTTCACCAGTCTCAACATCAACAGTGAAGAGGCGACTCCGGGATGCTGGCCTTCTAGGCAGAGTTGCAAAGAAATAGCCATATCTCAGACTGGCCAATAAAAAGAAAAGATTAAGATGGGCAAAAGAACACAGACACTGGACAGAAACTGTACCTAGAAGACCAGCATCCTGGAGTCGCCTCGTCACTGTTGATGTTGAGACTGGTGTTTTGGGGGTACTATTTAATAACGCTGCCAGTTGACGTTGAGACTGGTGTTTTGCGGGTACTATTTAATGACGCTGCCAGTTGAGGACTTTTGAGGCGTCTGTTTCTCAAACTAGACACTAATGTACTTGTCCTCTTGCTCAGTTGTGCACCGGGTTCTCCCACTCCTTTTTCTATTCTGGTTAGAGCCAGTTTGCGCTGTTCTGTGAAGGGAGTAGTACACAGCGTTGTACGAGATCTTCAGTTTCTTGGCAATTTCTCGCATGGAATAGCCTTCATTTCTCAGAACAACAATAGACTGATGAGTTTCAGAAGAAAGTTCTTTGTTTCTGGCCATTTTGAGCCTGTAATAGAACCCTGAAATGCTGATACTCCAGATATTCAACTAGTCTAAAGAAGGCCAGTTGTATTGCTTCTTTAATCAGCAAAACAGTTTTCAGCTGTGCTAACATAATTGCAAAAGGGTTTTCTAATGATCAATTAGCCTTTTAATATGATAAACTAGCTACAATATTTATTTACAACATTAGCAATGTCTACACTGTATTTCTGATCAATTTTATGTTATTTTAATGAGAGAGAGAGAGAGAGCGAGCGCGAGAGGCAGAGAGGGAGAGAGCGAGAGAGAGAGAGGCAGAGAGAGAGAGAGCAAGAGAGACGGAGAGAGAGAGGCAGAGAGGGAGAGAGCGAGAGAGAGCGAGAGAGAGAGCGAGAGAGAGGCAGAGAGGCAGAGAGGGAGAGAGGGAGAGAGGGAGAGAGAGAGAGAGAGGGAGAGAGAGAGAGAGACAGAGAGAGAGAGACAGAGAGAGAGGCAGAGAGAGGCAGAGAGAGAGGCAGAGAGAGAGAGGCAGAGAGCGAGAGAGAGGCAGAGAGAGAGAGGCAGAGAGAGAAAGAGAGAGAGAGAGAGAGGCAGAGAGAGAGAGGCAGAGAGAGAGAGGCAGAGAGAGAGAGAGAGAGAGAGAGAGAGAGAGAGAGAGAGAGAGAGAGAGAGAGAGAGGCATTTTAGAGAGCTGGGAGGAGGAGGAGGAGGAGGAGGACAGGTTTGATCACGACTCTGCTCTCAACAACCTCAGACCTGTCAAGGAACGAGAGGACTGAGCTCATATACCTTCCATAGAAACTTTACATTTAAACTGTACATGTGTATTGGGTATGTGTGTGTATATTTGTGTGCTTGCATGTTAGTCTATACTTGGATTTAGATAGAAGTTTTTAATGGTTTATTTCTTATCACGTTAGTCTATAAATCCTCATCATAACCCTCTGCAACCCCTGGGCAACTATCCCCCTATTCTAACTCCTAAGGGGTGGCTGAGTCCCCCTCATGACAGCTCATATGATTGACATAAAGACCCGTCAAACGCAGATCAGAAGAGAGAAGTGTCACGTGTGTAACATAATTCCAGACAAAAACCCACAACAGTTATTGTTAAGTTAGTGTTGTGCTGTGTAACTACTGTGGTGTTCAATGGAATTACTCTTCACATGGAAGCTGTAAGACACACACAAAACAATAACTGAATGGTAGTCAAAGGCAACTTGCCAAATTCTGTTGTAATCACATCACTATGGCAGTAACTGTGGGGTTACATATACAGTAGTGTAGTTACTATACGGTAATGTGTGACGTGTGGCTCAGAAATCTGCCAACTCAAAGATCTGACTGGAGGATAATCTGGAGAGCACTTCAGAAGAGCTTAGATCCCACTATAGAAGAGATGAATATCTATAAATCACCACTCTAAACTGGAGAGAAGAGCATGTTCCCTTTAAATCACATCATATTGTTACAGCAATATCCACAGTCAATGCAACAGCATCCAGCCATATCCCAATCAAGTCTGTGATAAGAGTCAAAGAAATAAACAGGATTGTTTTATCACCACAGAAGGCCATCCAATGACTATCGTAGATGAGGCTGCATTATAGAAATACGTATTCCAGATCTGTATCTTTATTCATTTCTATGGGTTGTATGCGGGGGCTATATGAGGGCATGGTATGAAAGCGGAGTAGTGCAGGTGTTTCTCAGGGAGGGCTGTAGAGTGAAACCTGTGCAGACGACAGCATATCTGATCATATATACGGCTGCTTTAGTGTGCAACATACCGCAGCAGACTAAAATGAAAATACCCAGAAAAAGTGAACAGTTGTGCTACCAGCTGTTTTGTAAACGCTGTCTTTACCAGATGGTTCAAGACTTCATAGTTTGTATTGTGTTTAGTGTGAGGAGTGAATCTGGACAAGCATCCTAATTCTCCCTCACTTCTTTTAGCGAACCCCAGATATTTTAATGCTTGGGAATCATGGCTGCATATCTCCTTCCATAATATATATTCTCTTTCCCTTCCTTAGCATGGGAGCCAAATGAAACAAATAAATTCAAATGTATGCATGCCTCTGTCCCAACTCCCAGGTATGCTGCACTATGGAGCAGTGCTCTCAGCCAGGCCAGCAACAGGCTGTTGTCCTACCAGCAGTCAGACTATTAGACTACCACACCGTTTCTCCTGAAGCAGTAAGCAATTTTAATGCTGGAATACATGTTTTAATCACTTTGTGCATTTTGTTATTATATTTTACAATACTTGTAAAAAGGTATCGATTTCTATACAAAATGTACAAATACGTGTTGAGTTTTGTCTGGACTCTTGGGGGTGTTTTGTATTTTGGCAAAAAGATATTTGAGGATACATCTTGCCTATCCCTAACAGCAAGACAGTTATACTACCCAACTCTGCAATGTGTCATTTCAGCCTAATGAACAACCCGTAGCCTACTTCCCCAAGCTGAACCCCTGTACAGTCTATACCAAATACGCAGTCTAACACCACATTACCTGCCTCCAACCTCACAACACTGGATGCTTCACACATTTCAAACACAAAAGTGGAGGTCTCTAGATGACTGTTAGTAGAAATATAACACAGGTACACTGAATTGGAAGTAGACTTACCCCGCTAAATACTCAACATGTAAGAGGGAAGTTCACAAAATGGCGCATTCCGGAAACAAGAATCTACCGCCTGTACAGACTACTGGCAGTTACTGGTTTCTGGCAACTCTCTTCCTCTAGAAGAGTTAACCACAAGCTCTTGTAAGACTCAAAGACACTCTTACACAACTCCAAAGTGACTCCTAGCCCCCACCCCAAGACACTTTGGTAGATGTAAAAGGATTGGATAGGTATAAGCAATATGGTGGAACCTAGTCCTAGCCTTTCAGAGGGCAACGTGGAGCCATCATCCTTAATACCCATCTAATGGTTTTAGGTCCCTACATGAAGTAGGTAAGGGAAGTGACCAGGGGTTGATTAGGTACGGAGCAGCAGTAAGTTCAAGTTCGGTAAAACACATGTCTACAGGAAGTGACATCAACAAGGCCTCCTCCAATCAGCTTTTATGTTTCTTGCGATAGAACCACACAAACGAGCAAGTGTACACTGACAAAAGTGGGCATACACAGACAAGCATAACACAAACACACACGTGATCCATCATTTTGGAAATGACTTACTAATAACAACACTCATCATTATAAGTCCTACAAATAGAGAGATGAATCATACAAATAATCATCCCACACATCTGCCTGCAGCTCCACTGATCTCCTCCACTGATGGTGCACCATGGGAAAATATCATTCGATTATGGTATTAAATAAACTCTCTCCCGCATCGCAAATCCACAGATATAACAGATTTGCCAGTATAAGCTGGAAGGTAAGCAGGCCGTCCCATCCCTCTACAGTAGCCTGGGCCCTGACCCATTTCCCAAGCAGGCTAAAGATGAACCATAATAACTAGGAGATGGGCCAACCCTCCCTCCTCTGGCCTAGTCAGCTGACTAGCAGCAGAGAGAGAAATATCTAAGGGCTCAAGCCTAGAGTCAGTGAGTCAGACAGTCAGAGAGACAAAGACTTGACGCCTAAAGCCTGACAAATATAGAGGTATTAGTGCACTTAAAACAAGACAGAGAGACAGATCAAATCAAAGTTTATTTGTCACGTGCGCTAAATACAACAGGTGTAGACCTTACAGTGAAATGCTTACTTACAGGCTCTAACCAATAGTGCAAAAAAGGTATTAGGTGAACAATAGGTAAGTAAAGAAATAAAAACAACAGTAAAAAGACAGTGAAAAATAACAGCAGCGAGGCTATATATAGTAGCGAGGCTATAAAAGTAGCGAGGCTACATACAGACACCGGTTAGTCAGGCTGATTGAGGTAGTATGTACATGTAGATATGGTTAAAGTGACTATGCATATATGATGAACAGAGAGTAGCAGTAGCGTAAAAGAGGGGTTGGCGGGTGGCGGGACACAAAGCGGATAGCCCGGTTGGCCAATGTGCGGGAGCACTGGTTGGTCAGGCCAATTGAGGTAGTATGTACATGACTGTATATTTAAAGCGACTATGCATATATGATAAACAGAGAGTAGCAGCAGCGTAAAAGAGGGGTTGGGGGGGCACACTATGCAAATAGTCCGGGTAGCCATTTGATGACCTGTTCAGGAGTCTTATGGCTTGGGGGTAAAAACTGTTGAGAAGCCTTTTTGTCCTAGACTTGGCACTCTGGTACCGCTTGCCATGTGGTAGTAGAGAGAACAGTCTATGACTGGGGTGGCTGGGGTCTTTGACAATTTTTAGGGCCTTCCTCTGACACCGCCTGGTGTAGAGGTCCTGGAGGTCCCATGATGCAATCAGTCAGGATGCTCTCGATGTTGCAGCTGTAGAACCTTTTGAGGATCTCAGGACCCATGCCAAATCATTTTAGTTTCCTGAGAGGGAATAGGCTTTGTCGTGCCCTCTTCACGACGGTCTTGGTGTGTTTGGACCATTCTAGTTTGTTGGTGATGTGGACACCAAGGAACTTGAAGCTCTCAACCTGCTCCACTACAGCCCCGTCGATGAGAATGGGGGCGTGCTCGGTCCTCCTTTTCCTGTAGTCCACAATCATCTCCTTAGTCTTGGTTACGTTGAGGGTTAGATTGTTATCTGGCACCACCCGGCCAGGTCTCTGACCTCCTCCCTATAGGCTGTCTCATCATTGTCGGTGATCAGGCCACTGTTGTCTCGTCTGCAAACTTAATGATGGTGTTGGAGTCGTGCCTGGCCATGCAGTCGTGGGTGAACAGGGAATACAGGAGGGGACTGAGCACGCACCCTTGGGGGCGGCCCGTCAGGAAGTCCAGGATCCAGTTGCAGAGGGAGGTGTTTAGTCCCAGGATCCTTAGCTTAGTGATGAGCTTTGAGGGTAATATGGTGTTGAACGCTGAGCTGTAGTCAATGAATAGCATTCTCACATAGGTGTTCATTTTGTCCAGGTGGGAAAGGGCAGTGTGGAGTGCAATAGAGATTGCATCATCTGTGGATCTGTTTGGGCGGTATGCAAATTGGAGTAGGTCTAGGGTTTCTGGGAAAATGGTGTTGATGTGAGCCATTACCAGCCTTTCAAAGCACTTCATGGCTACGGACGTGATTGCTACGGGTCTGTAGTCATTTAGGCAGGTTGCCTTTGTGTTCTTGGCACAGGGACTATGGTGGTCTGCTTGAAACATGTTGGTATTACAGACTCAATCAGGGACATGTTGAAAATGTCAGTGAAGACACTTGCCAGTTGGTCAGCGCATGCTCGGATTACACGTCCTGGTATTACGTCTGGCCCCGCAGCCTTGTGAATGTTGACCTGTTTAAAGGTCTTACACACATCGGCTGCCGAGAGCGTGATCACACAGTCATCTGGAACAGCTGATGCTCTCATGCATGCCTCAGGGTTGCTTGCCTCGAAGCGAGTATAGAAGTGATTTAGCTCGTCTGGTAGGCTCGTGTCACTGGGCAGCTCGCGGCTGTTCTTCCCTTTGTTGTCTGTAATAGTTTGCAAGCCCTGCCACATAAGATGAGCGTCGGAGCCGGTGTAGTATGATCCAATCTTAGCCCTGTATTGACGCTTTGCCTGTTTGATGGTTCGTCACAGGGCGTAGCAAGATTTCTTATAAGCTTCCGGGTTAGAGTCCCGGACCTTGAAAGCGGCAGCTCTACCCTTTAGCTCAGTGTGAATGTTGCCTGTAATCCATGGCTTCTGGTTGGGGTATGTACGTACAGTCACTGTGGGGACGATGTCCTCGATGCACTTATTGATAAAGCCAGTGACTGATGTGGTGTACTCCTCAATGCCATCGGAAGAATCCCGGAACATATTCCAGTCTGTGCTAGAAAAACAGTCCTGTAGCTTAGCATCGGCTTCCTCTGACCACTTTTTTTATAGACCGAGTCACTGGTGCTTCCTGCTTTAATTTTTGCTTATCGGAAGGAAGGAAGGACGGAGTGAGTCGGACAGACAGACAGACAGACAGACAGACAGACAGACAGACAGACAAAAAGTGAGGAGTCACTGAATGTCCATGGGAGAAAATCCCTCTTTAGGAACACATTATTAGGCCTACAGCACAACATGCTGCGGGAGAGTCTCAGTCAGAATCCTTCTCCTAAAGGGGAGCTAAATAGTACACCACAGTGCTATTTCCCTCTACCCATGAAAGGGTCTAGTTAGTTGTACAGTAGTACTGTAACTCACCACGGTGGAGCAAGTGGAGACTGATGCATTGGAGCTGTGACGACTATGTTGCTTGGAGGCCTGGGGGGACCCATAGTTCCCACCGAAGTGTCTCCTGATCTCAGCAGACGAGTGTCTGAAACAGAGGAGAGGAGAAACTCTTCGAGGTGTACGACAAAACAGATATTATAAAAAAGGTAGCTAAGAGAAAGAGTGGACATAGAGAGGTATAAGAGAGCCGGCAGAGACAATTCAGGCGAGTGTGACACAAACACACACACATACACACAAACGTTGATCTCATGATCTTTTTGGTAGCCTAGTGGTTAGAGCGTTGGACCAGTAACCGAAAGGTTGCTGGATCGAATCCCCGAGCTGACAAGGTAAAAATCTGTCGTTCTGCCCCTGAGCAAGGCAGTTTAACCCACTGTTCCCTGGGTGCCAAATACGTGGATGTCGATTATGGCAGCCCCCTGCACCTCTCTGATTCAGAGGGGTTGGGTTAAATGCGGAAGACACATTTCAGTTGAAGGCATTCAGTTGTACAACTGACTAGGTATCCCCCTTTCCTTTCCCTTATATTTATAAACTGGGTGGTTCGAGCCCTGAATGCTGATTGGCTGTCAGTCATGGCATATCAGGCTGTATACCACGGTTATGACAAAACATTTCTTTTTACTGCTCTAATTACGTTGGTAACCAGTTTATAAAAGCAATAAGGCACCTCTGGGGTTTGTTATTTATGGCCAATATACCACGGGTTGTGTCCAGGCACTCAGCGATGCGTTGTGCCTAAGAACAGCCATTAGTCGTTGTCTATCGGCCATATACCACACCTCCTCGGACCTTATTGCTTATATAGAAATATATATTTTTTTTCATTGTTGGACATAAAAAAAACACCAGGAAATCAGCTCCAAGTGATTCGAATTTAAAAAATGTGTTCCCACGCATAATAGACACATGTGATCATATACAGTGGGTAAAAAAGTATTTAGTCAGCCACCAATTGTGCAAGTTCTCCCACTTAAAAAGATGAGAGAGGCCTGTGATTTTCATCATAGGTACACTTCAACTATGACAGACAAAATGAGAAAAAAAACATCCAGAAAATCACATTGTAGGATTTTTTATGAATTTATTTGCAAATTATGGTGGAAAATAAGTATTTGGTCAATAACAAAAGTTTATCTCAATACTTTGTTATATACCCTTTGTTGGTAATGACACAGGTCAAACGTTTTCTGTAAGTCTTCACAAGGTTTTCACACACTGTTGCTGGTATTTTGGCCCATTCCTCCATGCAGATCTCCTCTAGAGCAGTGATGTTTTGGGGCTGTCGCTGGGCAACACGGACTTTCAACTCCCTCCAAAGATTTTCTATGGGGTTGAGATCTGGAGACTGGCTAGGCCACTCCAGGACCTTGAAATGCTTCTTACGAAGCCACTCCTTCGTTGCCCGGGCGGTGTGTTTGGGATCATTGTCATGCTGAAAGACCCAGCCACGTTTAATCTACAATTCAAACATATGACTATTTTACAGCATTTTAAAGACAAGACTCTCGTTAATCTAACCACACTGTCCGATTTCAAAAAGGCTTTACAGCGAAAGCAAAACATTAGATTATGTCAGCAGAGTACCCAGCCAGAAATAATCAGACACCCATTTTTCAAGCTAGCGTATAATGTCACAAAAAACAAAACCACAGCTAAATGCAGCACTAACCTTTGATGATCTTCATCAGATGACAACCCTAGGACATTATGTTATACAATGCATGCATGTTTTGTTCAATGAAGTTCATATTTATATAAAAAAACAGCTTTTTTACATTAGCATGTGACGTTCAGAACTAGCATACCCCCCGCAAACCTCCGGTGAATTTACTAAATTACTCACGATAAACGTTCCAAAAAAACATAATTATTTTAAGAATTATAGATACAGAACTCCTCTATGCACTCGATATGTCCGATTTTAAAATAGCTTTTCGGTGAAAGCACATTTAACAATATTCTCAGTAGATAGCCCGGCATCACAGGGCTAGCTATTTAGACACCCAGCAAGTTTAGCCTTCACCAAACTCCGATTTACTATTAGAAAAGTTTGATTACCTTTGATGTTCTTCGTCAGAATGCACTCCCAGGACTTCTACTTCAATAACAAATGTTGGTTTGGTCCAAAATAATCCATAGTTATGTTCCAACAGCGCCGTTTTGTTCGTGCGTTCAAGACACTATCCGAATGGTAAATAAGGGTCACGCACATGGCGCATTTCGTGACAAAAGATTTCTAAATATTTCATTACCGTACTTCGAAGCATGTCAACCGCTGTTTAAAATCAAAATCGTAAAAAAGCGATAATATTCCGACCGGGAGTCGTTGAATCCGTTCAGAGACGATAGAATAAAAACATGGT